>NC_056741.1:1846692311-1846792311 GCF_019279795.1 Protopterus annectens
TTGCAGATACCATTGATTGTTGAAAGTGAAAGCATTATGTTCTAATTCCAATTGTAGCATAGATAACAAAAATTGTATTTCAGGTTCCTTGAATGAACCAGACTGTTGCATCCAATACTGAACAGCCATAATACCCCTCTTATGGGGGATACTAGTATATAATGATTGCACATCCAAAGTGCGCAGATATGCATCATTGGGAACCTGTAAATTGTTCATCAGTTGCAAAAATTGTTTGGTATTCTTGACCCTAGCCCTTACCAAATAAAGAAGAGGTTTAAATTTAAACTTCAAATATTCAGACAATGGCTCAATCAAAGATCCCCTTCCCGTCACTATCGGGAATCCCCGAGGATGTAAGAGGGATTTATGTATCTTAGGGACCAAACAAAAATATTGAGAAACAGGTTGTTCCACAAACAATTGGGAAAACAATGTTCCTGTTATAATACCTTGATCCCTAGCTCTCGTCAAAAAGACATCAATTTCTTGTTTAAAACCCATAATAGGGTCCAATGGTAGAGGGCAATAAGAAATTGGATCAGATGCTTGTCTACATTCCTCTTGTTCATATACCATTTTGTCCCATATGACTGTAGCCCCTGCTTTATCAGCCCCTGTGATGACCAAACCTTTTTAAAGAGTTGAGGGCCTTCCTCTCATCAACAGCAAGATTATTAGAAAAAGGGCGGAAAATCTGGGCCTGATTAACTTGTAAATCATGTATTATTAACTGTTCAAAAGTTTTTACTGTGCTGTGATAGGGAGGTTGAAATCCTAATTTTGTAAAATGAAATAAATCACCTTCTTCATTAAATATGCCACCTTCCCTATTAGCATAAAAGTATTTCAAATTTAAGGATCTACAAAAACTTTTCACATCCTTTATTACATCAAAATGTGACACATAAAAAGATGGTACATATCCTAATCCTTTATTAAGCACACTAAGTTCACTAGCTGAAAATGAATGATCAGTTAAGTTTATTACTAACTGATTTTCATCATTAATGTCCAAACTAGATGGAACCCCATCTACTATGTCTGTAAACTGGCCTGAAATATCTGCTCCATTTGGTCACTTCGATGCTTGTGAGCTCCCCTTCCAAAGGGGTTCTGTGTCGTTTGGAAACCGGAGAAATCAACCTACCTGGTTCCCCAGTCTTTGCCTCCATATCTGTATTTGAGAAGCTGGAAGATATCTCTGATCTATTGGAAGTGTTATTTGGTTTATGCAATATAGACCTAACTCTTTCGTTTTGGTCTATTTGAAATTTTAGATTCAGAAAAGTGTACTCCTCTCTTTCGTTTCTTCCAATTATAAACAATTTCATTTTTAAAGTCATTAACATCTCTTTGATATTTTTTCATCTTCCGCCCTTGTAGTTCTTTATCATACTTGTCAGGTTCTACCAGGAACTGAGCATGCTGTTCTTCATATTGAGGTAAACCACAAAAAGTTGTTGTATGTTCATGGCACACTTGCAATTTAGACAAAAGTTCAGGCAACTGTCTTTCGTAACATCCAATAAGCAGGTGTATGAACATACTAGAAGCCATGTGTTGACTTGTCCTCCATTTGTTCATAAAAGTTGCATCATCAGCACCTACACCTGGTTCCATATAGACCCGTAGACCCCATGGAGCTATTTTAGCCTGAGAATATGCTCTTAGTAATTTACAATGCCAAACCAATGAACATACTTTTTTGGAAATGTCTGTGAGTTGCTTAAATTGTTGTTGCATATCCGTATGTCCCATACTTGTCGAATTAGTCCCAGTAGCAGGTCTATTGCTGAAAAATGAGCAATCATCTTTATCTGTTGCTGGATTAAAATCAAGTCCAGTTGCCATATTAATGCAAAACTGTAATATCCAACTCCAAGAAAAGCCAAGCTGCCAGGATAATACCAAAAAAGATATCAGTGATGTCGCCAATCCTCAGAAGCCAAACTAGGCCCAACAACCGCATCAGCACTCACATCACCAAATAAAACTCCAAAAAGCCCTTGGTGCATGATACAACAAACCACAGTGCATGACGAACATATAAATCTATAAACCACCAACTTAGTCATGTTTCCTTTTAATGTACTATACTACAACCTAACTCATCTTAGTGAAGTGAAGTGCAATCTCAGAGTTGGTATATTTACGTAGCAGGGGTCACCCTCCACATGGGAGGTGCAGGGGTGCTTGCCCCCCCCCCCCGCTTATAATTGTAGAAGGGTAATATGTTTCTGTATGTATTTCTGCTGCAATATAATCAGTGTTGGTATCCTGTATATTACATTATGAGATTCGGTATTATGAGTTATCAGTATTTTGAGCTTTCAAGATTTTGAAGTGAACCCATGTGTATATATATATATATATATATATATATATATATATATATATATATATATATATATGGATTCACTTCATAACACTGAAACTTCAAAATACTGAAAATGACAAAACTTCATAATACTGAAGACCAAAATACTGAAAGCTCAAAATACTGAATACTCAAAATACTGAAACTCAAAATACTGAAAACACATATTATGCGTAAACTCAGCTTAAACAACATAAATCATAACAATTTCTACCAAATATATGCAGGGGGGCAAGCCCCCCTGCACCCCCATGTGGGGGGCTGCACCCCACACCCCCTGCTAATTATATATATCTACTCCAAGATTGCACTTAACTACACTATGTGCAATCTTGGAGTTGATATATTTAATTAGCAGGGGGTGCAGGGGGGCTTGCCCCCCTGCATATATTTGGTAGAAATTGTTATGATTTATGTTGTTTAAGCTGAGTTTACGCATAATATGTGTTTTCAGTATTTTGAGTTTCAGTATTTTGAGTATTCAGTATTTTGAGCTTTCAGTATTTTGGTTTCAGTGTTTTGAGTTTCAGTATTTTGATATTTCAATGTTATGAAGTGAATCCATATATATATATATATATATATATATATAAATATACGTGTGTGTGTGTGTGTGTGTGTGTGTGTGTGTGTGTGTGGGTATATATAAACACACACATGTATATGCATATATATATATATATATATATATATATATATATATATATATATATATATATATATATATATATACACACACATACACATACATATATATAATTTAGAGCCTTTTTTCTCTCAGGGATACACTGTGAAGGGGAACTTTACCCAGATGGACTTTCCTTGTTAAGAAATGCAATTTGCCACAGCCTCTAAGAAAAACACAATTAAAATCTGTTGCTTCATTACCAGCTCCTGATATGAGCAGTATTGTGTTACCCTGTTAAAAAGCAATTGGCTTCCAGTGTAAGGCAGATCTATCCTTGTTCTGAGGTTCTTGTCTTTTATCAAGTTCATAGGTAAAATCTGTCTGCAGACTATTACAAGCTTAACCAATAACCAGAAGTCAGAATCAAACTGTGTACTTTGTATGTCTTAGGTAAAGACCTTAACCATTATGCCAACCCCATCAAAACATCTCATCCCACTCACTATGAAACACATCACAGTTATCCTATCCTACAAACTCTGGAACCATTTTAGGACATGTCCAACACTAAAATCCCTATGACTAAACTTCACAACTTTTTTTATTCTTGCTCTCAAATTGTGGCAGTCCCTCTCACTAAACATTACTGAAATATCAAATTACTCATCTCAACTCAGACCAGTTCTACAGAAACAACATGAATGTAAAACCACAAGACAGGTCATATTACATAACTAAATGGATACTCCTACATTTACGCATTATTCTTGATTCCCTTTTTATCTCAGGATCACTTCATCCTCACTTCCTCATTTTAGGAAGTGAAGAAATGAGGATTAAGTGGCCATTTCCTCATACAGGAAACAACTTCCATCTATTACAAATGTGTATATAGTTTTACAAGAAAGCTTAGCTAAAATGAGGGAAGATCACATTCCTGGCAAATTTTCCATGTCTCTGAACTGATGGTAAATACTACTAGTGCTAATCACCATTTTCTTGTGGGAAGCACCTCTTCTGGCCCATGTATACTGTTGACGCAGGCACTCCTCTCATTCGCTCTTTCACGTACATCACACATTCAAACTAACACCTGTCCCTGAGCAGACAGAAAATTCTGATGTATACATTTTTATTTTTCCCCTGCCTCGATATATCATGGGTGCTTACAGTCAATCAATAATGCCAGGCAGCTGTTTCATTAATCTTATAGTTAAGAAAGTACATTGTGAATTTTTTAAGTGCCTTAGTGTAAAGCTGAAAAAAATCTCTCCGGTATCATTTTGTGTTTCTCCCAGCTTTGTTATGAAATCTTCAGAATGCCTGTTCCAATCTGGCAGACCCCTATCCTTCATAACTGTCCCCGCTTTTTCCCTGCTATGTTCCTCTTATCTCATGGTTAATTACAATCCATCAATAATGGCTAACTATGAGAGCATCATACTTCTTATTGTTCACCAAATACAGCTTAAAGCAAACTCTCTCAGTCAGTGCAGGAGACTAAAGCGCTGGGTTGCTAAGGAGCTGCTTTCCATGCCAAAGGTATAGGGTTTGAAGCTTTTTTTCCAATGGTTTGGTTATAAAGTGTTTCAGTGGTTAAAGTACACTGGTGTCTACTCATTGTACTGAAGACAAAAGCTCTGCATTAACAAGCTGCTTTATGTGCCAAAGCTGCAACATTCAAAGCTTTTTTTCTGATGTTCAGTGCCCTACCTGCATACATCATCTATGCTGCAAAACTGGTTTTTAATTGTGTAATAGTATCCTTGGTGCCTTGTATCTCTTCCCAGCATTGCAGGATTTTAGGACATGGAAAACTCCCCACTACACAAAGAGAGACTTCCCTCATCCAAATAAACTAATGGATACACTTACCCATTCACACATACACACCCATACATGCATACATTCATCCCTACCTTTCCTATCTGCTGATTAACCCCCCCCTACTGCAACCATCCAGAGATATACACACACACACACACACACACACACACACACACACACACACACACACACACACACACACACACACACACACACACATACTCATACTCTGATTCATGCTAGTCCTGCAAAGCCAGATTAAAGGCTGTTTAAAAATGACATGATGATAAGAGTATAAGGTACTTTCATCCACAGATAGACACCCCACCAGCAGTTATAGTCACTTTGCTGACTGCGTGCACCCCTTATTGTTAAGAAAAAATAAATGACATGTATTTTACTGGTTGCTTTGGATGAACTACATGAAACTGCATAAAGATCACTAGCATCATACCATACTACACAGCCATGTATAGCACAGGTTAAATAGAAGAGTATTTTTGAAAGCATAATAAATATTAACCACCTGATAACATATGCTGTCAATATGTACAATCTATGCAGAAGTAAAACTCAACTGAATAATTCCATTTTAAAGAGAGCTGTTACTAATGCAGTGGTTGTTGTTGGCAAACAACATTGCATTTCAGTGATTCATCTAAAGCTGCAGTGCCGTCTGTCCTTTAAGAAAAAATTGCCTATGCTGCACTACAAAAGTGGTGTCCTGATGAGACTGTTATAACATTTCCTGAACTATATCAGCTTTGCAATAGGAAATGGATAGCAAAGAAAAACAACAAGTTTATAGCTTGTAGGCATGCAGTCCAGGAGACCACTAACGAGTCTAGTCCAAAGTCAACATTGCTCAAAAACACTGTCTGATAAGTGACTTGCTCAATGTAACACAGTAGGTAAATGAAGGTGGAAAGATTCAAATTCTGCTCTCTTCTCACAGGAAGCATCTCAGTAACAAATTGGAACCTTTGTCTTTTGCACTGTCAATGTAGCAGTTTTAACTAAAAGCAAAAATCCTTTACAGTCTGATTTTGTAGAGAAGACTGCATCATGGTATATGCAACAAAGACTACATTATGGATGCTAAACATCAGATGGTTTTAATCATCACTCCAGATAATGCAGACTGTATAACATGACAACTGTCAACCCTTTTGCAGTTGGTGGAAGTTGTAAGGAAAGCACTGCATAAATAAATTACGAAACTGCAACATGTTTAGACTACTAAAATCCAACACATTTAAAGTATATTATAAAATCTAGGCTTATTAATAAAGTATTTTATGTAATGAATAAAGCAAAACTATTAAAAACAAAATAAATGCTGCAGCAGCTTTTGCTTAATATCCTACAAGCCATAAAAAATCAGAAGCATTACTGTTTTTTTGGGGGACTTACATGTTTATAGGTTACCTACTTCAAATGTTGACCTCCCTACATCTTCTCTGCTATCAAAAATAGCTATCTATCATGTCTGACATCACTCAGTACAGATGTGACCTACTTGAATGGCTGATAATGCCATACTATTGAAGCATAAACCTCCAGACTCAACAGATCTGAATCATGGACAAATGGAGTCTTATACATGGTAATGAATCTGGTCCCTTTTCTCAATAGCAATATCCTGTTACATGGCTGTCTCTCTCCAATTACTGTAAGTACTGTTTAAACCTGGAAGTGTACATACTTCTTCTTTACTTTTACAATTATCACAGAGATTTAGATTTTATTTAATACGTTTATTTCAGATTTTACAGAAAAAAACACTAACAGTTTCTATACAAAACAAAAATACTCCAACATTGAAAGCATACTTAGCATGAGACACAGTAAACTTTTCTTCCCATGAAACTCAGTTTTAATGAAAACGCATCTAGAAACCCATTAAACTACAAGAGATGTGCTGGGATTCATAATCAAATACCATATAGTGATATATTAATTAGCAGCTATGTGAAGGGTGCAGGAATTCAAAAGACAAGTGCATAATGGATTTGCTAACAGCCTGGGAGAGTCAACTGGACATAACTTTCTCATTTCAGGAGCAGCACATGAGCACTGTCTGGTGAAGTAACTTGGTCAGAGTCACATTGAAGACAAATGTAGGATGAGGGAATCAAACCATGTATTAGAGGAAGCAGCTCTTTAACAGCTCATAGCCTTACACATCCACACAAATTGTTGTAGCCCAAAAGCAGTGCATTCATACCTGTGTGCCCGCAAAAAACATATTCATAGTTAAAATATCATAGACTTCATGCTGTCCAATTTATTCTCAGCTAAATAATAAACACACTGTCTGCATTCAACAGAATAAGGAAACTGAGGATCACATCCAAAGAAAATGGCCCATATGGCGATGCTTCTGTTTACTACAATTAATTTCCTTCCTTTATGCTGTACCTACTCTGTTTCATAGGTAGTTACTAGGCTTCCAGTCCAGGGGACCATTGAGGAACCTAATTTCCAGCTGCCTCATGCACTGTCAAGTAAACTGATTTACTGAGGAACAGGGCATAAATATGAGGCAAGATCATATATGTTTTGCAAAACTGGAGACATATATTAGCAGACTACTATGAATTACTTAAAAAGTTAATAGAAAAACAGGTTTTGCATCAACATGTATTTTGTGAACCACAAAAATTTGAAACTTTGACACTGATAGACTCAATGATTTAGTACTGGCAGTTGGTATATGGAGGTTTAAGGCTTCTGACTATTGTAGATAAGGTACAGGGTTTGATTCAGAGCAAGTCTTTTAACCAGACAGTCTGCAAGGGGGAGTGGGCCTGTGTGTCCTCTTCCTGTACAACCAAGCAGTGCATTGTGTTAGTGCAGACCACACTACGGGTGTGAATTCTGGCCAAATCATCTAAGATTGTTTTGTGGGGGTGGGAGTAGCCTGTGCAAAGTACAGTTGTGTAAACTGAACTTATCATAACAGTAGGCATTTGAATAATCATTGCTGCAGCAGTCTTAGCTATATGGGTTATATCCTGCCAAGGATTTAACAGCCGGCCAGTTTTCAAAGCTTTTAGGCACCTTCTATGCAGTCAAACAGTCAGGAAGCTCAGTCTGAGCTGACTTAAAGACAAATTTGGGTGCAAGCCCTTCACAGCTTTCCAGCCAGAAAAGAGAAAGAGAGTCTGAGCCCTGAAAGGACAATACTAGGAACAACAAAAATAAATCTCCACACAGTGGCATACAAAACACACCATAACAAAAGGGAGATGGAGTAAAGGAGAGGCTATTGCAGCAGTAATCATTCAAACATCTACTGTTATGGTAAGTTCAACTTGCACAACTGCACTATGTCCATTACATTGATCACTGCTGCAATAGCCTTAGCTACATGGGAAGGTTACCTTAGTTAACTACATTTAGGAGGTAGAAAGAGAGGAGTCCAGAATTCCCTGGAGAATTGTCCTAGCAAAGCATCATCTGGACCTAGAGAAGGAATACAGCTTATAGCATTTTGTAAAATTATGTATAGAAGAACAAGTAGCAGTTTCCTGAATACTTCTACAGTCTAACCCTTTCCTTTCCAAAAAGCCATAGCTGACGTCAAGGCTCTGGTATAGTAGGCCTTGACACTGCCTGTGATAGTTTTGTCATGTTGGGTATAATAAAAGATAATAGCTTTAGACAACCACTTGGAAATAGTCTGTTTTGACCCAGATTCTCTCTTCATCTTACCTTCGTAAGAAATGAACAATTAATACTTCCCATCCACATAAAGCAAAGTTCATCCCTGTCCATTTTCAAGTGCAACTTGGAGATCTATTGATGGGAAACAGAACATTTACTCCAGAACTCATCCCTGTATTATTAATGGACAGATGCAGCTTCTAAATGCTTCATACCATGCATGGGTCCCTCAAATTACCTATGGTATGATCCCAGTTATTCTCATTAGGGATAATATATAATTCATAGGTTCATAGGTAAGTACTAGGCTATCTGTCCGAGGGCATCTATAAGCCTAGCCAGAATGTGTTGGCTTTCACCACCCCCTTAGATTAGTTCCCTGTGCCTCTGTCCAGCAGAGTCATTAGTTCCCTGTGCCTCTGTCCAGAAGAGCCACTGCAGTGATCCCTGTGGTAAATTTTCTGTTTCCCATCCATTCGTCCAAGGTTTCTCTTGAAGAGTGTTAGTGAGGGACTCTGCCTAATGTAGACTGGAATCCTGTTCCAAAGCATGGGGAGTCTCTGGGACAGGAATCTATCCCTCCAGCACATCCTATTTATTGTTGTGGTGAGGTTTAGATCCCTAGAGCGTGTGGCTCTTGGGGATTTGTTTTTTTTTTTTGGGTGGAGCATGTCCATCAATTCTGGATTGGACATGGCCTTGTATGTCAGGCAGAGATCACCTCTGAGTAAGCGGTATGCAACCAAGTACAGCTGGAGTTTCTTCAGTCAGGCTGCATAGGGCATCTGTTTGAGGCCAGTAATCCTCTTGGTGAGGTACTTCTGTGGTCTTTCCAGCTGTTGCAGGTGTCTTGTAAGGTACAACCCAAATGGGGTATTGTACTCTATGATGGGTCTGATGATTGATGAGTAGAAGGGCACAATAACCTCTTTTGTTCTAGATGTGAACCCTTTTGTGATTAGGTGGGCCACATAGAAGGATTTTCTAACCACCTTGGCAATATGATTATCAAAGGAGAGATTACTATCTACTTGGGTTTCCAGATCATTTATTACATTTTCTGTATTTAGGGGACTAACACGTATGTGGTAGTTCGCGGGTACTTTGTTTTTTCCCAAGGGGATGACTATGCACTTTTTGGCATTTAGCTTGAGGCCATGATTTTGACATCAGGTATCCATCTCAGTGAGACCCTTCTGGAGGATGTCTGTATCAGCCGGAGAGTCAGTTATGGCCCCCAGTTTGCAGTCATCTGCGAACTTGGTCAGCCATAGTCCTCCTATGCTTGCCTGTACCTCTGAGAAGTATATACCGAACAGGAGGGGTCCCAGGACTGAGCCATGGGGGATGCCACTTGTAACCGGTTTAGAGTCGGACCTAGAGCCTGCAACTCTCACTGTGTGGGTTCTATCTGTGAACCAATTGGCAACCCATCTCATGATGTAGGGGTTTATGTTCAGGCTGGTGAGCTTTTCTATAATACCAAAATGGGGAATGGTGTAGAAAGCCTTTGCGAGGTCTAGGTAGGCTGTGTGGACCTCCTTCCCCTCATCTAAAGTCTTGGTAACTATCTCAAAGAAGTTCAGCAGGTTTAGGAGTTATCAACCATGGGATGGGTAAGGCCAATCTAACCAAATGGGATAGGTTATTTCAAGCACAAAATGGGAAACTGGCTAGGCTTAAAATGGCCCAGAAGGCCAACTTGCCCAGTACTTACCTATGAACCTATACGAAGATCTGAAAGATTTAGTTCTGTCAATATAGTAACTGAGTTGCATGTGGACATCCAAGGTATAGACTATTCCTTCTCTCTCATTTTTAGGTTCAGGAAAGAAAATGGGGAGATGAATAATATGACTTAAAGTAAACTCAAGTACCACTTTAGGCATAAAAGGAGAATTAGTTTTCAAAGAAACCCTGTCCCTATGGAAAATGGGATAGGTTTGATTCATCATAAGAAATTGCAACTCAGATAACCCCCTTGCAAAGGTTAAAGCAGTCGGTAAAACTGTTTTTCATATTAAGACTCTCGGGTCAGCTGGAATAGATGGTTCAAATGGAGTAAATGTTAGTTTTCTAACACAAAATTAAGATCCCAGGGAGGTTCCACCAGTTATTTTTTTCTTTGAGTCCTCTAATACAAAACCCCTTTCAAGAACATTTTGACATGAGACTGCACTGAATGAGAACGATCCATGGGCAGATATGCTGAAATGCCCGATAAATGAAACTTGATAGATGAATAAAAAAGGCTATAGACAGTAACTCACATGCATATTGTAAAACCAGAAAACAACTAGCCCTGAATGGGTACTGGTTGTGTTGATGGTACCAATTAGAAAACCATTTCCATTTGCTAATATATGATTTTTGGCTCCCTATTATGCTGTCGCAGACGCAGGTTGTAGAATGCGTCTTTGTCAAACTGAAAAGCGCGAAAAGGCAAAATAGCGAAGCGGCTTTTCAGCAAATTCTTTCCCTGGGAAAGAATTAGTTTGGTAATTTTTGCTACTTTGCCTTTTTGGCACTGTAGTGCGATCTCGGAGTTGGTATATTTAAGTAAGGGGTGTGTGTGGGGGGGGGCAAATTCCCCCACATTATGTAATGTTTTACTTTTTTTTTGTTTCGGAACAGCGATTTTTTTCCAAGGGAAAAAAATTGCTGTTCTGAACTTTTGCTTACATGGGGTCGATTATGTGTCGTTCGCTCTTCTGAGCGTGCAATATCATAATATAGACACATGATTTTCTAGTAGCAGGCTTTATTGCCTCCATTACTACCTATTCCGCATCATCAGTAAGCAAGTGCTTAAAAGGAATCAAGACCCTATCATCCAGACAGTCAATTGAAGATGAATGATGTCAGAGTGTATCAAACATCCCTGGTCTTGGGAGATCAGATCCAGTCTGTGAGGAAGCTTGTAGTAATTGCCCCTGACCATTTTGAAAAGGAAAGGAGAACCAGAGTTGCTTGGTACAGAAGGGACTCACCAAAATGATCTTAGGGGTTCCTTCTGCATCTTCAGAAGTACCCTGTATATTATTGAACAGGCTAGAAAAGCATACAGGAACATTTTTGTCCAAGGAAAGGAAAAGACATCTGTCCTTGCATGGAGTCCTGGAACAGAATCTTAACAGTTCATTGTTCAGATAGGAGGAAAAGAGATATACTTGAGGAACAGAATGTAAGATGTCTGTAGAGTGACACGCTGTGAGGCTGTATCCCAAGCTAACATGATTAGTCTGTAAATGGGGTACAGCCTGGTTCCCCCCTGCTTGTTGATGTACCACAAGATTGTGGTATTGTCATATCCACTTGAAGAGGTCCCAGGAGCCAAAGATGGTTCAGAGAGTTGAGTGCCTTGATCAGGGCAAGCATCGCTTTGATATTCGTGTGCTTGCATCCGTTCCTGGTGTCCCACACATCCTGTACTTTTATCCCTCCTGTAACTGTTCCCCAAGCAAAGTCCAAAGCATCTGTGATGATTTTCTGCTTTGGAACAGGGAGGGAAAATGGAAAGACCTGGATTTAGGGATATCTGTTGTCTCCAACAAAAATTTTCTCTTCTGACAAATCCCAGGACTGGGATTTGAGAAGATAAAGGGTGTTGATGCTGGGATCGAAGAGATTTTAGACACCACTGTATCATTCTCATGTGGAGTCTTGCCAGGGGTATCATGAGAATCACAGATACCATGACCCAAAATCTTAAGGTATTCCCGTACACTGACAAAAGTCTGACTGGAAAACCTTAGAAATATATCTAAATAAATATCTGTTTTTCCCTGTGGTAGAAAAGCTCTTTGAACTCAGATGTCTAATTAACACCCCAGGATCACAAGCCTGTGTGAAGGACTCAGGAAAGACTTTTGAATGTTCTCTTAGAATCACAGCTTGTGTTAGACATATCTTGCCAAAGAGAGAGAGATTTCTGACAGTTTGAAAATGATTCTACAAAGATAAGCAAGTTACCTAAATATGCAAAAATCTGGATACCCTGTAGCCTGCACTGAGCTATACACTTTGTGAACACTCTTGGTGCAGTGGATAATCCAAAGAGTAAGGCAGAGAGCTGTTAATGGGATCGAGACAAACAAAACCTTAAGAAATGTGTGAAGTCTGGATGAATACAGATGTGATGATAAGCATCTTTTAAGCCTAGTGTTACCAGGAAACCTGAAAGAGGAAGAAGAGGAAATGTTGTGAAGTGACAGCATTTTGAATTTGGGTGCTAGCACAAACAGGTTTAGGAAAGAAAGATCCAGAACTGGTCTCCAAGCATTTTCTTTCTTGGTCACTAAGACCATCCTTGAATACTCCCACCACCACCACCACCACGGAAGGAGGAACTGGTTCAATCACTCCCTGGGACAGTATGTGATGAACAGGTGGAAACAAAAGAGTCTGATCTGAAGGATGGGGTATGACACCTGGAAAGGAGGAATTTCATCCCACTGCCATCTGTAATCTTGATGAATGATTTTCAGAACCCATTTACCTGAAACAATCTGTTGACAAAGAAAAAAAATGGAGATTCAGACTTCCTGGAAGAAAAGTCTTTTGAATAGTCATTTAGACTTGGACTGTCCTTGCCAAAACTGGATGAGGAGAAAGAAAATTCCTTGAACAGTTTGAAAAAGGAGGGCTGAAAATTCCCTGCATCAACTAGCCCCTTCATCATACTTTTTGATAAGCACTGCAGCAGGGGCTCCAAACACTAAATCTATAACCAGGGGAGAATGTAAAAAAAGAAGGTATATACCTACCATAAAGTTCCATGTTTGTTGTCCTTCATCTCACCTTCCTTTTTGCTGGTTGGGTTCAGAGCTGATCCTCGGCTCTGACTCTGCTGATATACAATAGCTCGAGAGCTTTTACTGGCTCAAGGCTACCCCTTATCCCAACATGCCTAGCGACAGCTACCAGATCTCATTTGTAATAGCCCACACTAGACATATGTAGTAAGAAAAAACAAATTTTTTGCTAAGCTCTTACACCAAGGTAGGAAGGAAAGAATAAAGGACAAAGTATGGTTAATCAACCTGTTATGTCAGCAGGAAACTCAGCCAGTGTAACCAATAAAGAACTCCTCTCGAACCTTCAGAAAGGGAGAAGGAGGGGGTGATGCAAGAAGGAAGGTGAGATGACGGACAACAAACATGGAATGTTATGGTAGGTACATAACTTCTTTAGGTTATGTTGTCCCATCTCACCTTCATTCTTGCTGGTTGGGACCATGTTCCCAGCACCTGGTTCTCGGGTGGCTCACTGGAACAAACTCTTTAGGACTGTGTAACCAAAGGATGCCCTATTCCGGGAGACCACATCCACTTTGTAATGAGAGATAAAGGTATGAGGATTTGCCCATGTCATTGCTACATGGATTGAATCTAAGGGCAATTTAGCTTGGAAGGCAACAGAGGTGGCTAAGGCCTTGGTTGAATGTCATCTGGGTCTTCCTGGAAGCGTCCTTTTACGCAAACCATATGAATAAGTGATTGTGTCTGACAGCCATTTTGATAAAGTGACTTTAGAAACTGGATAACCTTGCTTATTATCAGCAAAGGATATGAACAACTGGTCTAATTTTCTGAGGTCTTTGGTTCTGTGTAAATAAAAACGTAATTGTCTATGAACATCCAATTGGTGTAATCTATACTCTGCCTTGTTGCCATAATTTGGGAAGAACACAGGAAGGTCAATGGACTGATTTAAGTTATACTCAGAACAAACCTTTGGCAAGAAGAAAGGATTGTTCCTTAGAGAGACTCTATCTTTGTGAAAAATGAGATATGGTGGGCGAATAGGCAAAGCATATAATTCAGAAACCCATCTAGCTGAGGTTATAGCAACCAAGAAGAGGATTTTCCAAGATAAAAACTTCAAGGGGCAAGATGCTGCTGGTTCAAAAGGGGGCAGAACCAATGAAGCTAAAACCAAGTTTAGGTCCCAGGGGATGGGAGATTCTCTTACCAGGGGCCGTAAAAGTGTTGTACCTCGTAAGAATGCTCTGCACAACTTATGGGACATAACGTTAGAACCCAAGTCTCCTACACGAAAATTGGAGATGGCAGCCAGCTGGGCCCTAATAGTAGCTGCAGCTGCCCCTTTTTCAAAGGTTTCGGCTAGAAAGTCAAGAATCTTGTGAACAGGAGCCCTAAAAGGATCACTTCCATTTCCCAGTGTAAATCCTCCTAGTAGTGGGCTTGTGGGAGGACACTAGGATGTGTTGGGCAACAGGGGAAATATTTGGAAGCCTGGCTAAGACTGGAAGTGGAGTAACCAAGCAGTCAGCTTGAGAGTTTGAAGGGATGGATGAAGGCCACCTGACTGGTGCATCAGGAGGTCCGGAACTGGGTCCAGTATCCAAGGCTCCAGTTGAAGGTGATGGTGAAGAAACGGAAACATATCTGACAAGGCCAATAAGGAGGAATGAGGATGAGTTTGCAACCCAATGATTTTGCTTTCTGAAGTACCTTCGAATGAGTGAAAAGGGTGGAAAAGCATATAGTAGTCCCAGAGGCCAATCGTGAACAAGTGCATCTCTGGGTGACTGTCCTGGAGGGGGAACTAGAGCAAAGTAGCTGCTGCATTTGTTGTTTAGGGGAGTAGAAAAACGACTGCAGCATGGCTGGCCCCATTTGCGGAAAATCAAGTCCGCAACTTCTTGCTTCAGGGACAACTCATGAGGCATGAGGATAGCCCTGCTGAGCCTGTCCACTATCACGTTGTATTTTCCAGGAATGTGCGTTGCAATCAGAAAATGTTGGGAAGACATCGCCCATTGCCATACTTGAAGTGCCTCCCGATACAAGGGGTAAGATCTGGTTCCACCCTGCTTGTTGATGTACCATACCACTGACATATTGTCTGTCTGAATTGCAATGGTCCCTGTAGGTAGAGAGTCTTGAAGTGCTTGCAATGTCAGAAGCACCACTCTCATCTCTAGAACATTGATGTGGAAATGGTACTCATGAGGTTGCCACATCCCTTGGACAGTCTGTCCCAGATAATGCCCCACCCAACCCTATCTGGGAAGCATCTGTGGTCACTGTGGCTACAGGATGCGGGTCTAAAAAGGGTCTGCCCAGAGTCACCTAGGGGGAGACCAGCCACGATACTAGGTCCTTTTTGCAATATTCTGTGATCAAGATCATGTGTGACATCGGCAATTCCTGGAAAGACCACTGAGCGAAGAGAAGCCACTGTAGAATCCACATGTGGAAGCGTGCTAAAGGAACTAGCGTAATAGCTGCAGCCATTGAGCCCAGTACTTGTAAGACTTGTCTTGCCTGAACTCATCTTGTTTATGAGAAAGGAAACTTCTTGATGAATGGTTGACACCCTGTCTAGAGGCAGTTTTGCTATCATATGTCTTGTCTGCCCCTATAAAGGTAATACACTGACAAGGCAACAAGGCAGACTTTTCATAGTTTGTTATGATGTCTAACTGGGAACAAGTTTGGATTGTGTAGTCCCGTGGCTTGATTAGTTGATGCTCAGTGGTAGCAGTGAGGAGCCAGTCGTCTAGATATGGAAACACCTGGAATCCTAGATGCCTCAAGTGAGCCATTACTATTGCCATACACTTGGTAAACACCCTGGGGGCTGTGGTGAAACCAAAGGGCAGGGCTCTGAACTGACAATGACTGGCTCCCAGCTGGAAGCGTATGAATCTCCTGGATTGCCTGTCCAGTTTTATATGGTAGTATGTGTCCTGTTGATCTATGGAGCCCATCCAATTACCCTGTCCCAAGAAGGTAAGAATGGACTGCAATGTCACTATCTGGAACTTTGTCTTTTTTACAGATTGGTTTAGCTTGCTGAGATCCAAGATTGGTCTCCAGTCCCCTGTCTTCTTTGGAACTAAAAAGAACTTTGAGTAAGTTCCAGATCTGATTTGGTCTATGGGGACTTCCTGGATGGCTCTTTTTTTCTAGCAATCTTTGAACCTCTAAGATTGCATGATCCCAAAGACTGGGTGGAACATCTGGGATAGAACATTTGTCTTTTGAGGGGGGCTGAGAAAAGGGAATTTTGTAACTCCTGGATATTATCGACAGTACCCATGTTTCTCTCATGATAGATTGCCAGGCTGCTGGGTACAGTTATAGTCTGCCCCAACTGCCTCTAGAGGTGGACAGCCAGGCCTACCTTCAGGAGTGCTGGAAGGGCCTAGCAGAGAAAGTATCTCTGTCGCCCTGCTGTTGTGGACCCCCTCTGCCATGAGGGTGGTATCTTCCATTGTTGTTTTCCCCTCTGCCCCTAGGGGAAAAATCACCACATGTGTCAGGTGAAGATCCCTGGGAATTTTGGAACCACATTTTCCCACTCTTTTGACCCTTAGGATGGGGTCTAGATGGAGTGGAAACACAGACCCCTATGGCAGAGAGAGTCTTGTCATCCTGTTCACACCTGGTGAGAGTCTCTTTTACCTGAGGCCCGAACAAGGACGAACCATCGAAGAGGGTGGTGGTAAATGAAGACTTAAGGGGCTCTGCAAATTGACAAAGGCACATCCAGTAGTGTCTGCATAAAGCTATTCCAGTACCTGCTGCACTATTCATTCCATCTGTCGCATAAGAAATGAGCCTCATGGAGGAGTTTACCACAGAGGTCAAGGTCGCAAGCTGGGAAGCTGCCATGTTCACAACTCCCTCAGCTGTAGGATTCTGCAGGGTATCTCCTACCTCCTTCTGGAGATCCCTCTGAAGTCGTGTGAAATGTGACAAGCAATTCAGTGATCTGAGAGTAAAAGTTGCTGAAGAAAACATATGCTTCCCATACCTGTCCATCATATGAGACTCTTTGGTGGATGGACAGTTGAACAAGTTTCCGCAAGTTCCTTCTTGGTGGCTGCTGCCACCACCATGGCATCAACAGGGACCCCCTTGGAGAGGAAAGACTTATCTTCTGGAGCTGTAATAAATTTGTTGGGTCTCCTCAGAACAGGTTCCATGGTCTCTGGAGCGCTCCATGTCTTTCAACTCATTACAGACAAAAGTGGGTCGAAAGGCTGAGACACCCATGAGGTGGAAGGTCAGGAACCAAATGCGTCCAGGTATACGGACTCATCCACAGAAGGGTCTAGGGACATCCAGCCACCCCTCTGTCTAAGGATTTCCAAGGTGTCTGAAAAGGAGACATCCTCAGAGGGGGACCGTGGGGACTGTTCCGACTCATCCAGGTCCATATCCGAAGTGATATACTCAGGGGAGTCTAGATGCTTTGTCTTACACTTCTTCTTTTGAGGGACCTCCTCCGAATGTTCAGGGGAGGTTTTGGAAGAAGTGGGGCATCCTGGGGCACAGGTTCCCTATGCTTGGCAGGAGGAGGGACAAAGGCTGGCACAGGCACCGAGGGAGAAGGAGCCAATGGAGTTGAGGGGGAGCAGTCTCAGGAGACAGCACACTCCTCATCACCTCAAAGGCATCACAGTCCTGAGTTGAAAGAGCCTCCGGCTCCGAAGAACCCGGAGATCTCCTTCGAACCGTGGGCGAAGGTTCCGAGGCCATTGTAGGAGCCAAGCTCACCTGTGCTGAAGCTCCAAAAGGGAGAGCGGGGTCGGACAAGGGTCCGATGCTACTTTCCCCCTCAGAGCCAACGAGAGAGTTTCAGCACCCAGACCCCTTGATGGACTGAGACATTGAGGAGATCAAAGTGGTCATCGGAACTGATAAGAGGAAAAAAAAACGGAGCCAATGGTTCCACCACCATGACCTCCATGCGCTCTGGCTCCAAACTCAAGAGAGTCAGAGGAGGAGTCGATGGAGAAGCTGGGAGGGCTGAAGGAGCCAAATCCTTATGGGCTGGACTCGAGAGTAATTTAGCAAGTGTTTGTGAATTGAGGAGCCTGTTGACCACTCTCTCCAAGTTGTGATCCAAAAGTCTGGAGGACCGAGAGGAGAGTGAAGAGGACTGGTGACTGCCTGCTCCAGGTTGCAGCAGAGGAGATTGTGGAGCAGACCGTACTGGCTCCAAAGGGGGAGACCTTAATCTCTTATGCATCTGGACTGGCTTCGAGACACAGATGGAGCAGCCAGAGACTTAGCTTTGTCGGAGCCAATGCTGGAGGCCGACAGCGCCGAAGGCTTCTTAGCAATTTTTGTCTGTTCCGAGCTCAGAACTGATGGCTTGGAGTGTTTCTCAGACAATTTGGCTGGCTAAGGACCCTGAGACAAGTCATCTTGAGGGTTCTTCAGGAGACCACATAGAATAAGCTTATTTTTCTTTCCTGCAGGACTCTGGAACTGAAAGCATGACAGATCGAGCAAGAGTCCTGCAGGTGAACAGCCCCTAAACAGTAAACGCAACTCATGTGCCCATCCATAAGGGACATTTTCTGCCAACACAAGTTGCATTTTTTAAACCCAGAGGGTTTAGACTCTTTAGACATAATGAGCACTAATCAGGGAAAAAGTTTCAACAGAGAAAACAGAAAACTATCACTCGCAGCCTATAACAAGTAGAAGCAAACAGGCTGATAACCACAAAGGAAAAAAACCTGAAAATTATTTATTTATTTATTTTTTTGAGAGGAAGAAGAAGGAAAGGGGAGAGCCTCTAACTTAAATTGCAATTCCCCAATGGGAGAGCCTCTAACTTCGATAGCAATCCCAGCAAAGAGGTGAGGAAAGGGAAGAACCCTCTAATTTAAATGGACTCTAAGGGGAAAGCAAGCCTGATAAAGAAAACGATGGCCAAAAACACCACAAGGAGCAGAGAAAGAAGGTTGTTAGGCTAATGATAAAGGATACACACTCTAATGAGTCAATATAACAAGTAAATTTACCAAAATTAGCAATAACAAGAAAAAACATAAAGTACTTAGCCTGAGCCAGTATGGAGCAATCTCGACACTGCAAGTGGCAAACAAGATCTGGGTAGCTGCCGCTAGGCATGTTGGGATAAGGGGTAGCCTCGAGCCAGTAAAAGCTTTCGAGCTATTCCATATTGTCTGAGTCAGAGCCGAGTATCGGCTCCGAACCCAACCAGCAAGAATGAAGGTGAGATGGGACAACATAACATTCTCATTTTTATCATCTGGATGGTTCTGAAAGCGGAGCCATGCAAACCTCCATAAAACAGTACCAGTGGCCATAGCCCTGGAAAAAGTATTAGCAGAGTTATACACACACTACAAACAATGAGTAGTGACATGTGCAATAGAAGAAACTGAGTTATTTAAAGCATATTTTCCTCACAAAAAGAAACTTCGGATAAAACATGCCTCAGACTTTCACAATTTGCCAGAACAAGCTTTACAGCTCAAACCTCTGAAAATCAAAGTTACATAAGTATACACTTTTTTTCCCATAGCTATCAATAATTTTCCTACTCTTATTGGAAAGAGTAGGATCGGAATTAACTATGTACTTAGCAGCAATGGAATCAACTGAAGCAATAGCTATTGGGTCAGGTTTGGGAATAGTGTATAAAAAGTTGACTGAAGAAGTTTATACAGCTTATATGCCTTTCTTAGGGGCAGCTTGCTGCCTGTCAGGAAAATTGCAGGCAGTAACACAAACATTCTGAAAAGCAGACAGAACAGGAATAATGGTTTCAGGTTCTGGGATATCCTTCTGTATCAGCTCATAGCATTTTCTGGGGGAATCAGAAACCTCAGTGTTCTCCCACTGAAAACACTAGCACATATTAAATAGTCTCAGAGAAAGAGAACCCCCACAGAGAGAATCAGAAACTGAGCTCTCCTCTGAGTCTGAATCAGAAATCTGAGGAAAAATATATCTGTCCCTGCATCCTTCTGTTCAGATTCATAATTTTGAATCTCTTCAGGAAAAGTGGAATTCCTCTTCTTTTACTAGAAATTACATCACAAGAAGTATCAATATCCTGAAATAACCCTAAGCCAGACCCAGTAAACTACTTCTATACAAAGAAATTTTAGGAGAAGTAGACACATGCTTATTCTTCTGTTTCTTTTTCACAGGAAAAATGGGGCCAGTCATGTTACTAATTGCAGCCACTGCTTCCCGAGTGATGGGCACAGCATTCTGATACAAAAGGGAAACCTTTCCTGTTCCCTCTCCCAGGACCAACAATAGTGTCTTACCCTTTCCCATGGAAGGGATCCCAACATCCACAATAGTCATGGAGAACCCTCAGAGAATAGTGGCTTTAAGTGTTAGACCAGAGTGATCTGGGGTAAAAGATGAATCATCTGAGGTACAAATAGCCACAGCAGAATCACCTACGTGTGGCTGAAACAAACGGCTAGCCTGCTGTGTTGGCAAAGGCTGTTTGCTTAAGTTTTAAAATTTGTGAATGGAAGAAAGATCAATCATGGGACTGTTTGCTCAATATCTGAGCTGTTTAGCTGGCTACAATCTACCTGCAATCAACTGAAGTACAAGCTGAGTTAAGTATACTTTATTCTGCACGTACACTGTTTTACTGATAGTACCATACCTCTTGACCTCTCAGAGCAAGAAATCTGGACAAAGGCATAAATAAAAGTGGGACAAAGGCCCCCAAATAGGGACAATTTGTAAATATTGCTCTTACAAACTTAGAAAGCTGATAGAATAACAGGTTTTGCATTAGCATGGATTTTATGAAGGATGTGAAGTCTGAAACTCAAATGTTTGTGATTATTTTCTAACTTCAATATTTAATGATTTGCCACTAATTTTCCAGAAAACAATAATTTTATGAAAACTGGACCAAAAATATGAGACAAAAATCTGGACATTCTGTGAAAATCTGTACAGTTGAGATGTATGGATAGTATGTCATTGTATTTATTTGTTCCATTGAATATTAATTGAATATTGTGGTCTCTCTGTCTCTCTGCAGTTAGTTTGCTAGAAGTTTAGCCACCTGGCTTCATTGGGGGTTGTTGTGTCACTTCTTTGATATTCAGTGTTTAACTCTTAGCTTAGAGGGTTTCTCCTTACCTCATAAGTGTTAGTCACATATCTGTGTATTTATTTCTGCTCAATATCTGAGCTGTTTGGCTGGCTGCTATCTACTTGCAATCAACAGAATACAAGCTGACTTAAGTATACTTTGTTCTGCACTTACACTGTTTTACTGATAGTATGCCATTGTATGTATTTGTTTCATTGAATATTAATTGAATATTGTGGTCTAGCTGTCTCTCTGCAGTTAGCTTGCTAGAAGTTTAGCAACCTGACTTCATTGGGGTAGTTGTTATGTCACTTTTTTGATATTCAGTGTTTAACTCGTAGCCTAGAGGGTTTCTTCTTGACTCATAAGTGTTAGTCACATATGTATGTATTTATTTCTGCTCAATATCTGAGTTGTTTGGTTGGCTGCTACCTGAAATCAACTGCAATACAAGCTGAATTAAGTATACTTTGCTCTGCACTTACATTGATTTGCTGATAGTACGGCATTGTATTTATTTGTTTCAGTGAATATTAATTGAATATTGTGGTCTCCCTGTTTCTTTGCAGTTATTTTCCCACCCTCCCTCTCTGCTCTTGTTGTGGTATTAATCATGGTGACTTTGCAAATGCCCACCCCTCCTGTAAATTTGTGTTTGGACACTTCTCCTGGGATATCTCATTTGCTTACAGTGAGATCATATTTTGATTTCAGACACATCTACCAGTCCCATCTCTTTAGCTCTATCCACTGTGTATAGAGAGAGCATTTGGGAAGGACAATCCCTGTAATCTCTTAATCTTGATTTATTCCATCCCTCTCCACTAACAAAAAAAAAATCTATACTTTATTCAGCTGCTCTTACTGTAACTGTCTTCTACCTTATTTATTACCTTAGTTTGCTGTTCTGTGTGCTCTTAAGTGCACAAGCGCTCTTATTCTGCGCTTATTACTGCTTGTTAGTTGCTTGATTAATTTACATGATATTCTAAGCATCTTAGTTTTGGTTTTAGCACTTGTGCTTTTGGCCAGTTATTTTACATTTAGGGTTTTGTGGAGAAACCCTGCTCTCCCTAAGTCCACCAAGGATTCAGAGCACTATGTCTGGACAATTCCCATCAGTCTCCCCTGCCAGCCTGGTCGACGTGGGCATACTGACACAGTGTAGCAAATGCCTCATGTTCACAGACAGTTCCATTCTTCTAGCCCATAATTATTCTACTTGTGAGAGATGCATCTATATCACTAAGCTGGAATCCATGATCTCTCACACCACATTCAATACTCCTGACAAAGAGGAGATTGCCAGCACAAACACCACACCATCCATATCACAGAGTCACACACCCACCTATGTAGTGGTCCTCAATAAAAACTTACCTAAACAACAGGGAACCCCAAAACACACTCACAAACATTTCACACAATGCCAATCACATTGCACACAGTAGTCAACACACCACTGTCTCACAAACACAGCCCATTAGGCATAACAATAAACCAACACAGCCCATAAGGCATAACAATAAACCTGACATACTTATCATTGGTGACTCAATAGTGAGACACACTGATGTCCCCCTCACCAGGCTCAACAAGGAGAAGGTCACGGTCAGTCATTTGTCAGGCGCTAGAATCCGTCACAACACACACGCACTTAAGTCTCTCCACAACAGGTACAAGTATGACTCTATCATTGTCCATATTGGTGTGAATGACTTGAGACGTACCTCCCTGGACTATATGAAGAGAGACATGAGTGAGCTCTCAGACTATGTGCTCCAGGCTGGTGTGACCCTGGCCCTGAGCAGCATCCTGACTTCACCAAGAATGATACCACAATGCCAACAAAAAATGATTGACTTCAGCAATTGGCTTAGTTTCTGGTGTCATTCCAAGGGGATCCATTATCTGTCTGCCTGGGATGACATGGTTGACAAGACTCGATGCTTTTCCAGAGATGGCCTCCACCTGTCCCCCCTGGGATTCTGGATCTTGGCCAAGGCTTGTGCCTCCCCATTGTGCCTTTTTTAAGCTATGTCACATAGTTAAATCTTCCAACATGAAAGATCTGTCAAAAAGCAAATTGAAGGTCATGCTGCTCAATGCTAGGAGCCTTAATCTGAAAATGCACTCACTGGGGGCTCTTCTCACAGTGGAAGTTGACAATGTCTGTCCAATCACAGAAACTCGGTTCAGGGCTGCGGAGAGCACCCCTGCCTTACCAGGCTATACCTCATTCCACACTTTCTGACCCAAAAATGAGGTTGGAAAGATTAAGGGTGGTGGAGTCTCTATCTTCATTAAAGACAGGCACACCCCCAGACTGGTTTACCAGCATGACACACTGGAATTACTGCAGGAGCAACTGACAGTTGGCAAGACAACCATCCAAGTTATAGCCAGCTATAGATCCCCCCTCCATGTCTCAGGACACCCACTCCTCCTACCTGGAGCTACTTGACTCCATCAAGGTACCCACTAATACCCTGATCCTTGGTGACTTCAACTACCCCACCAGAGACTGGGTGAACTATTCCTGCACTAATGCTCTCACCCAACGATTCCTTGACTTCATCAACTCTAACGCACTAGACAAGCTGGTCTCATCCCCTACAAGGGGAGATAACATACTGGACTTGGTTCTCACCAACATGGGTGACCGCTACACCTCTCCCATAGTATGTTCTTCTCTGGTGAGATCAGATCATCAGTCTGTCTCATTCAAAGTTTCTATCCCACCCAACTCCTCTCCAGCCATAACCAGGCTATAAAACTTCTCAAAAGCTGACTACACCCTCCTAAGGGAGGGTATCAGCAGCTTCACACCACCATCCCCCTCAGAGGATGCAGACAACTATGCTGAACACTACGCCAATGCAGTATACAAGTACCTGTACAACTGTATGGACTCAGCCATACCCAACAGAACTAAAACCTGCTCCTCAAGGAAACACAAACCTTTCTGGTGGACATCCTCTATCAACAAGCTTTACAACAAAAGGAAGAAACTGTTGTCCAAGGGTAATAAGGAACAAATCCCAAATCGTAAAATCTCCCTCCTCCACCTCACCTCAACAAGCAAATTAGATCACTAGTGAAAAACTCCAAAGCCAATTATGAGTTGAAACTAGCCTCTGAAACAAAGGGAAACCACAAGTCCTTCTTCAGTTACATTAGGAACCTCCATGGTAAAGCCCAAGTTTGTTCCGAATTAGTACTTAATGGTACCACTTACACTGATCCTGCTGACATAGCCAACCTGCTGGCTAATAGGTTCAGCACAAACTTCACCCCCTTGTTGTCCCCCCCCCAAAGGCCCAGTCAACATCCCTGATACTTCTCCCACACTTCACATCTCCGTAGATTGTGTTAAAGACCCTATCCAAAGCCAAGAACACAGCTTCCATGGGACCTGATAATATCCCAGGCTGTATTCTGCACCATCTCCAGCAAGAACTAGCATCACCATTGAGCACCCTATTCAACCACAGCCTAATTACAGGTTTCATTCCATTAGAGTGGAGAACTACCATTGTCAAAATGCACAAAGGTGGTGCCACTACTAACTTGGGAAACTATCGCCTCATTAGCTTGACAAGTCTGATCTGTAAAGCCATGGAGCGTATTATTATGGATCTCATTAACCAGGACATAGGCAATCTCCAAACACTCAACCTCACCCAATTCGGATTCATCAGGGGCAGATCTTGCATATTGAACCTAGTTGACTTCTTTGAGACTGCCACCAAGGCCCCAGATGAGGGAAAATCAGGACATACAGCTTACCTTGACTTGGCTAAGGTCTTTGACGCAATCCCCGACTCAGGCATCACTGAAAAGCTAACACAACTTGGTGTTCATCCCTATCTCATCAGATGGGTGGCCAACTGGCTCACAGATAGGAACTACAAGGTCAAAACAGGCACCACCACCTCTGACAGCAGACCTGTCACTAGTGGTGTTCCCCAGGGATCTGTCCTGGGACCCCTACTGTTTGCCATCTACTTTTCAGAGGTCCAGGCAAATACAAAGGGCCTTAAGTTAAATGAAAAAAATGTATTATCATAGCATTCAGCAATAACACGGCCCCTACTGATTACCACATCAACGGCAGCTCCCTAGGCATACAACCCGTGGTGACAGAACTGGGTACTCAGGTTGACAACAATCTCACATTCAACCATCATATGGCGGCAGTGGTCAGAAAAGCCTTTTACTTGGTTTATCTCATAAGTAAAGGCATCGCATCCAGAAAAAAAAGAGGTTATTACCTCATTGAGTATAACGCTCCGTTTGGGATGTACCTCTCCAAACACCTGCACCAGCTGGAAAGGCCACAGAAATACCTCACAAAGAGAATCCATAACCTCCAATACCTGCCCTATGCGGACAGGCTCAAATCACTATCACTTTACTTGGTATCATACAGATTGCTCAGAGGTGATCTGTGTCTCGCCTATAAGGCAATAGCGGACCCTGCCCTACTAGAGATGCTCCATATCCGTAAGTCTAACCCCTCACGCATTACTCAGTCGATAGGCCTAAATCTAATATGCGACATCAACAAAACCTGCTGGAGAGACAGGTTTGTCTCCCAGAGGCTGCTCCATCTCTGGAATAGACTTCCCATACATGTCAAACAGAGTACCTCGCTAACCCTTTTCAAGCTCAACCTTGATGAGTGGATGAGAAACCACAAATTTGTCCCAGGGATTCCACCTTTGTTCCTCATTGACAGGGGCAACAGGTGCTGACTGAGGTTTCTTTTTTGGGGATAAACTCTTGGCTAGGCTTGTAAGGGCCCCAGGGCCATTAGCTTAGTAACCTCCAACAATCTTATGATCCTATGATCCTATAGTAGTCCGTTCCATGGTCAAACCAAAAATGGTGCCTCTTTCCCAGGGAAGACAAGCAGCAATTAACAGTAAACACTACCAATCCACAAAAGTTATTTTTCGACAGAAAAAAACAGCCCCCACAAAAGAAAAACAAACACAACATATCCACCAAAAATGTTTTCAGTTACTTTACACTACTTTTAAACTAACAAAAAATGAGTGTTCTTTTGAAATGTACACTACAATCTTAAGACATTCTTAAAACACAACACTCCTAGCTTTAAAATAACTTAACTGAAGAGGAAAGTAATAAAACATTAACAAAATGTAGAAAATTGAAGTTTTTTTACCCCCAAAGGGAACTTATCTGCCCAGCAAAGAAAAGTGCAAACTAACCATCAATCCTTGAAAGCCTCAGGGGAGTGTACTCTTCGGCAGCAGTAAAGATTTGAAGGCTTCTTAACCAAACTTGTCTTTTAGTCAGCTCAACTTGAGCTACCTGACAGTTTGGACACACAGAAGGTGCCCTGAAGCATTGGAAGGTGACTGGCTGTTATATACTTGGCAGGATATAACTTATATAGCTAAAGCTGCTGCAACAGTGATCAATATGATAAAAATCTGCAAGTTTTGCCCCTAATATGATCTGCCACTGACCAGATCATATGGGTAAAGTGCAGCAGTTGAGCCTGAGATGTCACAAGGCAAAGTGTGTGCAAAAATTAAAACCAAAAAATTAGTTAGAATGATAGTTAGATTAGGTAGCTAGATAGCTTGCTAGCTAGATAAATAGATAGATAGATAGATAGATAGATAGATAGATAGATAGATAGATAGATAGATAGATAGATAGAAATACGCCTTTTGGAAATCCAGCACTGATAAGACAAGCCCTAGGCAGGACTCTTCTGACACTGCTTCAGTATGATCAGCCTGGCAGGTATGTTCTAAATTAAAATTAAATAAATTTTAATCTAGTAGTGCATTTTACATGGCAAATACATGCCTACTGGATCCAGTGGTGTTTCTAGATTTACTACACATGCTAAGAGACACTTAACTGGTCATTCATTGGTGGAAGTTGCATTTTCATTTAAATACAGCATCACGTATAATATAAAATAATTCAAGTTAGAAATGAGTACTGTACACACAATTGTTTTTTTTTTTTTGAAAATCTCAAGTGAAGCATCCAAAAGGAAGCATTTTCAGAATGGTCAAAAGTCATGCAGCCCTTAAAAAACATGGTGTTACTGAAATATTTTAACTAATCAAAACATCACCTGCACATACACCTTGTTAAAATGGTTTATATTTTTGAAACTGGTGGTTTTTGAAAAAGGGCTTGCTGTTTTATTTCAGGCATGTGATTCACATCTAAACCACTAGAGGTCAGGCAAACATTACTTTTCATATAAATGTGCCCTAGAAAACAGCAGCAGTAAGAAAGATAAATTAACTACACATTAATTTATGTAATTATAGTAATATTCTGGTAAGTTCTAAGTATAAATACAAGTCCCCATTTAAGATGCATTAATGTTATTCTGTGAGGTGAATTTATTCATTCATTCATTTATTTATTGTCATTTATTTACCTGGTTACTCTTAACTGTTTCCAGAAGAGAGAATATCCATGAGATATAACAACAGTAGTGCATATACAACATACAGAATACCTTATTTAGCAGCATTATATACAAAGCTGCACGAGAGCTATTCTCAGTAGTACTTATACAACATAGAGAATGTTGAGGTAACATAAGCAGCATTACATATAAAGTGTGGACAAATAAAGCAGATAATTGTTTGTCTTTTTGGCTTTTCCCGGTTAGGGGTTGCCACAGCGGAACTCTGGTCTGCTAATGATTGGCGGTAGATTATTTATTTATTTATTTTTATGGTGCTGAGTCGCCAGCTTGACTCCCAACCTTCAGCAAAGGCATACCCATTCACGCATATCTTTCGAAGGCCACTCGACTGTGGGGAGGATTATGAAATAAAAAGTATTATCTTGCAGCAATATAATTAAGTAGTAGTACTTTAGGTCACAAATAATTATATGTATTTTGCAATAAAAAGACTAGAAGACAGAAAAATACAAGAGAAAAGAATCACTGACATTTATATATAAATAGGAAAGTTAGTTTAGGAAAAAAAAATAGCTTGGGGAATTGCAGTATAGACAGAAGTTAAGCAGGAACAGTTTTAATTTATCTTTAAAGATATGGTGGTGATTGGCATAATGGTTACGTTGTTTACCTCATAGACAATAAGTCCAAGATTCACCCTTCACCAAGGAAATTAACTAGGCTTAAATGGTCCACAAGGGCAGTTAGCCTAAACTTACCTATGAACTTAAGCACATTGTTGAGTGGTCTGACTGGAACGGGAACTGAGTTCCAGGATTTTTGAGATACATTTGGAGTAAAGAGCATTCTGGGTTTGTAGGTTGAGGGGAGATGCCAGTAGAGTGGATAGCTCTAATGGTGGAGTGGAATTGCAGTATACTGCCTAGAGAAGGGCATTTTTCATAGTGAAAATCAAATCTTTGTGCAAATGGAAGCTGAAAGTACGTGAAGTAGCTCAAGCTTATTCAGCCTCCTGAAAACAATACAGGGACATGTGGAGTATGGCTTGTAATCAAAGCTGGCTATTTTATTATAAGATTGCACTAGTTTAGTTGTCAGGGTGGACTGCGGATTGGTTAAAAATAGGACAGGCATACAGAAGTGTAGACAGCAGGTGGGTTGATGCTAATGTTATCCATTTTTTTAATTCAAATATTGTTTGACTCTGTACTGCAGACCTAACTATTGATGTGTATTTGATTGTTGAATGTGGAGGTTGAATGTCATGGTGTCATCTACCATAACCCCTACTAATTTAGTACTGGAGGCAATCTTGATACTTGTGTTACTTTTACAGAGGTGATTTGAAAGTTAACCTTGCATTTAGCAGGAAACTTATGAAGTTTTCTCTTTAGGTTTAGTATTAGGTCTTATTTCATTAACCAGTTTTCTGTGGAAGAGAATGAATCTTGTGTGAGCTGTTGGAGAAGAGCAGATAAGGGTTACACTACTGCCATACTGGACTAGTTTGGCATATTTGAAGCAGTGTGCAAATTAGTCAGAAATATATTAAACATCAGTGGTCATAGTTTGGAGACAGAGACTAGTAGAAAGGTATGGATGATTAAGCTAGGCTACCATTTAACATTTTGGGATCTGTCGAACAATTATCTGTTTATGAGGGAGATGAGAAAAGGAAGATAGCCCTGAGAATAGGTTAGTGGGTTGATGGAAATAAAAGAAAAGATATAAACAAAGAGGAAGCTAAGAAAGAGTGGACTTTGAAAAGTCATGTGCAGTCATTGGGTGGCAGTGTTTGGAGACGGTGTGGTTTTGAGTAGGTGAAAAGATATAAAATAAGACCAAAGTAGATAAGAGCATGTGAACTGAAGAAAAAAAAAACAATAGGTAGTAATAGCATGCTGAGTGAGTAGGAAATTTTATGAGTGTTGTAGTAAGGAGAGAAGGAAGTGAAGCTGGTGGTATGGATGCTTAAAAAGTCAGAGGTAGTAGGTTGGTAGAGCTGTTCATTATTATATGAATAGACAGTTGGCGTTAACCTGGGTATGAGCAGGTGTACAGTTATGTGCCTGGCAGACTGTGCTTTAGGTGAGAGTTAAAATATTTTGTATTACTAATTTGTTTCAGAGCAACAGGGGTGGAGTTCCACACTTTTAAAACACAGTTTGACAATAGGTGAGTCTCCTGTAATATTATTAGATTTAGCAATAGGTCCATAGGTTCATGGGTGTATACTAGGCTAACAACCATTACAGCCTTCATAAGACTAGACATGCAACCCAAATGTGCCTCACAAGTTATATGTTTTAGATGTTTATATGGTGAGAGTGAGTTATTGCCGGTTATGACATGATTTACTGACTTCTTTTGTCCATCAGAGAATTAGGTGCCAAACCAGAGGTGAAGTTTTGATTTACCATCCAATGGTTCAAGTTACACTTAAATAGGGTTGGAGTAGGGCTTCGTTTCACATGAACAGTTAGCCAGGGATGCCTTGTATGTCAGGCATATGTCACTTCTTAGTAGTTTTTAGAAGACTGAGTTTAGAGCTAGAGCTTTGAGTTGATCCACATAGGGCATTGTGTTTGTCCCAGTATTCTTTTTGTAGGGAATCTTTGTAGATTATCCAGTTGTTGAATGTGCCTGATCAGGTATATACCAAAAGGGGCATTATACTCAATGGTGGATCTGATGAGGGCTGAGTATACATGTACAGTGACTTGCCTGGACTTAGATGCCATGCCCTTACTTATATGTTTAGCAGCATAGGAGGATTTCTTGACTACCTTGGGCACATGTTTGACAAAGGCCATGTTACTGTCTACATGTTTTCCCAGATCCCTGACGTGTGGGGCAACTTTTAGGATGTTTTATCAATGACATAGTTTCCTGGGGTGGCCAACTTCCCAGAAGGTTTAATAATACATTTCTTGGCATTGCGTTTTAAGCTATGGATTTGACACCAGTCATTTGTTTGTGTTAGAATGTCTTATAAGATGTTTTCATCTTGGGGATTCTATGACAACTCCAAGTTTGCAATAATCTGTGAACTTGATCAGCCAGAATTCATTGACCCTGGCCTTGACTTCCAAGAAGAAGTGGATGCTAAAGAGAGAGGCCCAACAAGGAGCCCTGAGGGACCTTACTGATGACTGGCCTTTTTGTGGAGGTGGTCTCACCAGTCTTAACTTCCTTGGTCCTATATGTGAGCGAAGCTCGCTATCTAGTGTGTTATATAGGTTCATAAGTTCATAGGTGGGTACTAGGCTATCTGCCTGAAGGCATTTATAAGCCTAGCCAGAATGTGTTGGCTTTCGCCGCCTCCTTAGAAGAGTTCTCTGTGCCTCTGTCCAGCAGAGCCACTGAAGTGATCCCCGAGGTAAGCTTTCTGTTTCCCATCCACTCGTCAAGGTTTCTTTTGAAGAGTGTTAGCGAGGAGCTCTGCCTAATGTAGATTGAGATCTTGTTCCAAAGCATGGGAAGTCTCTGGGACAGGAATCTATCCCTCCAGCATGTCCTATTTATTGTTGTGGTGAGGTTTAGATCCCTGGAGCATGTGGCTTGCGGGGATAAGGTTTTTTTTAGGTGGAGCATGTCCATCAATGAAAACATCTTATAAGACATTCTAACACAAACAAATGGTCCATTGATTGCAAAGGGTGGGAATATAGACTTATTTAAATGGCACAGGTGGGAATACAGACAGAATCTGTTGTAACTTTCTTTGAGTAGGAACTGTGTCAGGTGCTGGTGAGGGCTCGTGCTTTTGGGTGCAGCGCTGGGGCATTTTGGAGTTCAGAGTCATAGCTGGGATCCTTGTAGCAAACCATGACAACAGACTGCTGCAGGGCCAGTACCAGTATAAAGCGGAGGCCTAGGACCATCAGGCACATGATCTCACCAGTGCCACTTGCATCTCCCGAACTGGTGAGCAGGTACGGCATTACTATGCTGATCTAAATCAGAGGAAGGGGGCACTCTTGACACAATGGATACATGACACTCAGGACAACCATGCTCCAGCAGTTTGTAAGCATCCTAGATATAGCTGTACCAAATTCTAGCCTGAGTATGTGACAGACAGGTATGCATAATGTTTGTTTGTTTTCTCACCCTACAGCTGCAGAGTAGAGGGCTAGCAATGGTGAGGCCCATGCGGACAGACTGACAAGGCTGCACTGACAGGCTAGTGAGTACAGGTATACCTTGCAGTATACAGTGAAATAAATAAGAAGGAGTAAATTATTTACTATGTTCTGTGCCTGGCAATTAAAGAAAAGTTTGTCAGACTAATAGTCATCTACAGCATATGCAGTAGTAGAGCACTGTGTCATATAACTGCAATAAAAACCTAAACCACCAACTGTTGTGTTTATTCTGGTATGTTATTGTAAAAATAGAATGTGTAGAGGTTCTGCACAGAAAATATGGCTTTGACAGCATGAATTAACAAAGGTTATTCTGATAATCAGCTAGTATGCAAAGCAGTAACTTGTGGAGCTGTAAATCAAGATATACATAAATATGACATATGTTATGCACTAAGATCCGAACCCTGAATACTAATGTCAAATGTTTTTATAGTGTGACCCCTGCTGCAGTGCCTTGTATCAACCTTTGCTTTCCAGATCGTATAATTTCAAAGGATTACTACACAGTACAGTAAGTATCTGTCATGCATGAATCTCAGGATTACAATGTCAGACTGTCTAACCCACAGAGTATTAGGCAGAAAACAGTCAAACAAGAGACAGCAGTAGCCCAGTGTGATGAGTAGCAGCCTTGTAGTTCATTTTAGCACATCCAAACATGGTTTGAATCCAGGGAGTGGTACTGAGATATGTGCATATATGCACTCAAAAAATCTTGATTATTTGTAGAAACAGTCAGATAGTGGTAACCAATATATTCTCCACAGGTCTTACAGGTAATGAAATGTTTGTAGTAGCTTTTGGAAGGGTATAACAATACATCATGTACAACTGTCCCACTGTCCAAACTCATGCCTGCAAATGACAGCAAGATAGGTACATAAACCATGCCCTCTTCCCGATACATGTCTCTCAAGTGTCACACTGTCATGGCTAGTGGTCACTGCTGCCAATCACCTTGAACACAGACAGGAATCCAGGTGAACTATGCTAGTAGCAGACTCACACATCATTGCAGGGTACCTCTTCTTTGTCAAGTATGTAACCCTGACATGTAAAAGCCCCTTCCAGTAAAGTACCCACAGTTCACCCAGTCTGCCCCATACCATTACAGGTTGACAGTCTAACAGGTATGTATGTGCCACAAAAGCAATGGGCCATAGGTAGATGTAAAGTGAGGGTAGACATGTAGAGTACTGAGCAGTACTGTTGTGAAAAATAGAATCCGATACAGTTGTTAATGGACTTTTTATTCCCTTCCCCCACCCATCATCTGCATAAGTAATTATTAATCATATACTACGGGTATGTTATTCTCAAAACCTATTGGTGGGACATGTGTTCTATTATTGTTCATATATTTCAATGGTTGCATATTAACATACCTTATTCAAATACCATTAATGGTGGTCTGTTGCAGTCAATGTAACTTACATGCTGTTAAAATGCTTACTGTTTTTCCATTTATGTATGTGTTCTGTTTGCTATGCAACTGTTTCAAATCTGTTGGTTTGGGTTTATGGAAAACCCATGCATGCTGTTATAACTAATTTTGCAATATGTTGTTCATGGCTAACCAATATATCTGGGAAAATCACAATACCATAGAACGTTTGGGAAGGCAGATCCCGGTGGATCAAGCTGTCCCATCCCATCTGGCCATGGCACTGGGCCCCAGCACATTAGGGACCCTACCCAGAACATCCTCCTCTGCTGATCCTGCACCAGCTTCGGGTGGAACCTCCTCAGGGGATGGGGCCCTTCCACCCCAAGCGCGAGGGCGGAGAAGAGCCCGTCACCCACAGAATGTTCCGGGGTATGGTGTGCAGCACTATCCACTCTGAGTTGAGTGGGCAGCTGCGCCAGATGTTGGGCCACCAGGTGCACCTCATGGGGCAGGCTGCCTCTGTTGTCCAGTCCCCATCACAGCCACCTTCAGGGACATGAAGGTGCAGTTGTAACTGCCCATGGGTGGGGGCCTCAGTCCCACTGTACCCATTTGGGGGTTCATCGGCCTTTGATTCCCAACCATCCTCCCCATCCAAGGTGTTTGTCCCCCTCATGTGTCATATACTGCCTCTGTCTGCTGTCTTTTGTGTCTTGTCTGTCTGCAAATGCTACCTATCCTGCCAAACCTACCTCCTCAACCATACCTACAGCCCTTCCCAACATCCCACTCTCACCTAAAAAAAGGGGGGGGGCATCTGTCCCACAGAAAAATCATTGCCCCATACACAGCTCTATATTTTGTCCCCATGTACAGTGAAATCGATCAATCTGCCCACAAATTATTCTACAAATGTCTGTTGCCTAAACCCCCCCTGTGGGGTGCAAGGATGTAAATTCCCAATTCTACACATTATTCACAGCTGTTTCTGCAGAAGGAATGTAGAGCAATGGTCCTTTCCTACACCTGTCCTGCACATCCCTATCTGCTTTTCCTTATGTTTTACCCCCTGCTTGCCCCCATTTCACCACTTTCCTATCACCTTTTTTATTTTCTTTAATTAAAATTAGTGTGGGCGTAAGTGGGAGTAAGAGGTGCTAAGAGAAGCTAAGAGGGCTTAACCGTCTGTCAGCAATGCTTAGCTTCACACAAAGCCAGGCAAACCTGCTTACAACTGCTTAAAAATGCCTCAGACACTCTGTCTCCATCAGTCCTTGTTCTGCCCAGCAACAAAATAATCAGACCTTTGAAGTCTCAAACCCAGGACACTGGCACTATAATCACAGCAGCACGCCACTACACCATCTGGGCTGGGAAGATTTGTAATGCTTTTACAAACATATGCATTCTGGTCATTTAACATTAATGAAAAACAGTCATCATTTCCAAGTCTTGAACCCAGGGCCTTATACACTACAATCACAACAATGTACCTCTACACCACCTGAGCTGTAGAAATTTGCAATGATTTTGCAAACATATCATGCACTACAATCATTTAACTTAAGGGACAACATATATATCTATATTACTCATATACATACATATATATATATATATATATATATATATATATATATATATATATATATATATGTGTATATATTTATACATACATATATATATATATATATATATATATATATAGATAGATATGTATATATATATATATATATATATATATATATATATATATATATATATATATATATATATATATATATATATATAGACAGATAGATAGATAAACAACCTCTTACTGTAAGACATCTGCAAAAAGCCTGACAAAGTGGGGGGTAAAGGGCAAACAATAGTGACATCTTTGAAATATGGCTGTTATACATGTAGAAGTCTGCTAGAGTATCATGGTTTGAGTTAACATTTAATTCCTAATAGATTTCATGTCTGAAACACAAATGGATGTAATTTACTGATGTCAATGCTGACATCATCCCAGTGGTTTGTCAGAAACCCACAACTGTTAACGGGAAACAGACCAAACATATGAGCCACGCATCTGGACAGTGTCTAGACATCTGGACAGTGGAGAGGTATGACTGTGGAAATCTACATCCCTTACACCCCCCCCCTCTCCCCCCCACAAAGGTAACCACCAAAAAACTTCTCAAAAGCTAACTTTGGGCTCCTAAAAACAGAGGTGGCTAACTTCACGGCACCCATGCAAATGGAGATCAGTTGCATGACCACCTAATCATACACCAATGCACTGTATGAACATGTACACAAATGAATGGATCTCACCATACCCAACAGAACCAAGATCCTCTCCTCCAAAAAAAGGAAGCCAATATGGTGGTCCCCTGCCATAAACAAACTCTACAACAGAAGGAGGAAACTGATGCAGAATAAGGTGAAATCCCAAGACTGGAAAAACTCCCTTATTAGCCTCAACAAAAAGTTGAGATCCCTCATCAAATCCTCTAAAGCTAGCTATGAAAATAGAATTGCAGCAGATGGTAAAGAAAACCACAAGTCCTTCTATAGTTATGTAAAGAATCTCCATGGCAATACTCAGATTTGCTCTGAGCTACTGCACAATGGGACCTCCTATACTGAGCCAACAGATATTGCCAATATACTGGCTGACAGATTCAGTGCCAACTTTACCCCTCTCACCCCCCAAAGGGACCAGTCTCAATACAAGTAGATTGCCAGACACTCAGTATTACTGCTGCACAGGTTAAAACAGCACTGTCCAATGCCATGAATACAGCTTCTATGGGACCTGACAATATCTCTGGCTGTGTTCTACATGAACTATAGAGTGAACTGGCATCTCACCTGTGTGCCCTGTTCAATTACAGCCTCACCTCAGATGTTTCCCTACCAAATGGTGCACTGCTACAATCATCCCTCTTCACAAAGGAGGAACGACTACAGACCCTGGGAACTATCACCCCATTAACCTGAAGAGTCTGATATGCAAAGCTATGTAATGCATCATTACGGACCTAATAAACAAGGATATAGGGAATCTCCAAACTCTGAATCCTACACAATTTGGTTCTGTGAAGGGTAGATCATGCCTGCTCAACTTGGTCAACTTCTTTGAGTCAGTCACCAGAGCTGTGGATGAAGGCAAGGTGGTTAATAGAGCCTACCTTGATCTGGCCAAGGCCTTTGATACCATTCCCCACTCAGGAATCATAGAAAAACTCACTAAGCTAGGCATCAACCCTTATATCACTAGATGGGTTGCAAATTGGCTCACAGGTAGAACTCACAGAGTGAAAGTAGCTGACTTCAAGTCAGACTGCTGGCCAGTCATGAGTGGAGTACCACAGGGTTCAGTCCTGGGTCCTCTCCTGTTTGGTATCTACTTCTCTGAAGTCCAAGCCAACATGAAGGGACTCTAGCTGACAAGGTTTGCAGATGATTGAAAGCTGGGAGCTCTTATTAATTCCCTGAGTGATGTTGACATCCTATAGAAAGGCCTCACTGAGACCAACGGCTGGTGTCAGAACCATGGCCTTAAGCTCAATGCCAAAAAATGTGCCATCATCCCCTTTGTGGAAAAAAAAACAGTTCCCATGAATTACCACATCGATGGTAGTCCACTAAAAACAGGAGGTGTTATAAGACATCTGATAACACATGTTGACAACAACCTCTCTTTTGACCACCACATTGCCACTGCAGTCAGAAAGTCCTTTTATGTGACACATCTCATTACTAAGGGTTTTGGATCCAGGAAGAAAGAGGTCATTGTCTCCCTCTACTCTTCCCTCATTAGGCCAATCATTGAGTACAATACCCCATTTGGCATGTACCTCAGTAAACACCTGCAACAACTGGAGAGGCTGCAAAAGTACCAAGGGTAATTGGCTAGGCTTAAAATGGCCCACAAGGGCAATTAGCCTAGTATTAATCTATGCACCTGTGTAGGATCCTAGGCCTTAAACATTTGTCCCATATGGTACAGACTAAAAAACTCCAACTATTCTCTGTCTCATATCGCCTACTTAGAGGCAATCTCTGCTTGACTTACAAAGCCATGTCTGACTATTATTTCTGTTAGAAATAATACATCTAAAGAAATCCAAATCCCTCCATACCACATGCTCCAAAGACCTCAACCTCATTACCACAATCAACAGAACATGCTGGAGGGACAGGTTCATAATCTAGAGATTACCCATGCTATGAAATAGACTTCACATACATGTCAAGCAGAGCACCTCACTGGCCCTCTTCAAGAGAAATCTTGATGAGTGGATGGGAAATAGAAAATTCACCCCAGGGATCACTCCAGTGGCTTTACTCAACAGAAGCACTGGGAACTAAGGTTGGGTGGCATGATGTCAGCCATTGGCCTAGTACACACCTATGAACCTATGTAACAGAAGAGAAATAACACTGAGAGCTGCCAACCATTTCACCCAGTACCTTCTGAACCACAATAAGACCAACATGACACTCTCCCAAATCAGTTCTGGGGAATTACCCATGCATTTCCAAATATATCATGCACTACAGGATGGAACTGCAGGGAAAAGCAGATATTGGTGCAGAAATGAAAAGCCATGACCATTTTCACCACAGTCACAGCAACATACTAGTACCTCAAAGGAACTCTAGAGTAAAACGACTGTTTGAACAAACATATCCTGACTGCCAGTCAAACACTACACTGATATATACTGCCACAACTCACAGTCTACTGGGAATCCTGAGGTGTCACAGGACATTTCTCAGTCTACCCCTACAAACATATACACCTGATAGACCACCAGCAACTGTAGCAGCATGCACAGTCAGATAGAAAAAGATCTATGACACTCACATCTGCTACTCTCCCTACTCAGCCCAACAAACATTTACACACAACATTGCTACACAATCTTGGCAGTCTGTTAACAATGGCCAGACATACATAATTCTCAACTGTACAGATTTCTACAGAATGTCCAGGGAGTGGGACCATATTTATGGCCACTGCCACATACCACTTCCAGGAGTCTGCTAAGTCACTGGGATGATATCAGGTGTGCAGTCACTAAATAATGATATACTATACCTCTAAACCTCTTACTGCAAGACATCTGGACAAAGCATGACATACTTGGGAGACAGGGGGCCAAAAAAAGGGCCATATCTTACATAATGGTGTTACAAATGGAAACAGTTGCTGGTGTTACAGGGTTTGTTGTAACATAAGATCTCTGAAGGATATGATGTCTGAAACATTAATGGATGTCAACATTTACTGACTATCCTCACATTATCCTACTGTTTTCCCAAAAACATATATTGTCTGAGGAACAGACCAGACATAACAGGAAACCTGGTACCTCGGCAGTTCGCCTTCAAGGATCACATTTGCTTGCTACAAACAATTAGTTTATATAGCATATATCCAAACAATTAAGCAATGATTCAATTAATACAACATTCCTTTTAAAGTGACCTTGTCAATAACAATGTTCTACACATATTATAGAAAATACAAACAAAAATAATGCCCCTAAATTCATTTTTAAATTTTTAAATAGAAAACTCATTCTTTGAAAGATGAAAGTTCATTTTATATACCAAAATATTATACATATTAATCAAAAACATTTTTATATAAACACACACACATGTATATACATATATATATATATTTTTTATTATGATTGTAATATTATTTTAAACTAATTTTCTGTATTTTTTAAATATTTTTTATCTCAAAAAGTATTTTCTTAAATATTAGGAAATAATTAATATTTATTTTCATTTATTTATTTCATATCTCATAATGAATTTATGAGATATGAAATAAATAAATGAAAATAAATATTAATTATTTCCTAATATTTAAGAAAATACTTTTTGAGATAAAAAATATTTAAAAAATACAGAAAATTAGTTTAAAATAATATTACAATCATAAAAAAAAAATATATATATATATATATATGTATATACATGTGTGTGTGTTTTTATATAAAAATTTTTTTGATTAATATGTATAATATTTTGGTATATAAAATGAACTTTCATCTTTCAAAGAATGAGTTTTCTATTTAAAATTTAAAAATGAATTTAGGGGCATTATTTTTGTTTGTATTTTCTATAATATGTGTAGAACATTGTTATTGACAAGGTCACTTTAAAAGGAATGTTGTATTAATTGAATCATTGCTTAATTGTTTGGATATATGCTATATAAACTAATTGTTTGTAGCGAGGTACCAGGTCTAAATAAAGTGAAGAAAGGCATTGGCTGTTTGGTGTGTTGCTGTTATAGTTTCGCTGTTGCTGTGTGTTTTTATCTACTTTCCAAGCCGTGCTGATCTTGAGGTTAAGTTAAAAGAGAATTTTGTTTGCAGAATCCAAGCAATTTTGCTTTTATTTCCATCATGTCACATAATGGGAATATAGAGCGGAATTCTACTATGGAGACTCTTTCATTTTTGGAGATGGTGTCGGAACGTGAAAGGAAGTTCATTGATAATGATCCTTGGAATCTGAGAGGTAATGTGGAAGCTGATGGTCGTTTTAGCACTCTGAACAAGTTAATGGCTAAAGAATCCGCTCTTTATTATGACACTAGACTGCTAGAAAAGTATTTGAGTCTAAATGTTACACCCAGAGGGCTCCGAATTGATAAATTACCGGCTGCCCCGTTTTCAGACGAAGAATCTGACTTACTTGAAGAGTGGAAGCAGACATCTCTTCAATGTACTCTGGGTTGGTTGCGTACGCTTGTAAAACGTAACAATAGAACTCATGAGAAATTAAAACAAGAGATTTCCACCTTGCAAAATGAACTGTTGGTTGAAGTAAATTATAGAGCTCAAATGCTTGATATCAGTGAGAAAATAAATAAATTGGAAGCGGATGTTGTGCTTAAAAAACGTGCAAAACTAGTCCGGGACTTAAAGGACTATGATACCGGCATTATTTTCAGCTGGCAACGTGAGTCGGGACGTAACCAATCGAGGGGGAGAAGCTGGACGAGAGGTTTCAAACGAAGGAACATGTCAGCTTCGTTTTCATCGGCTGAACGCCATGCTGTAAATAAGAACGTTTCTTTTGCCAGGACTGAGAACAATAGCCGGGTCCAGAATAGAGAAATTTCTGAAGACGTAACTGAAGCTTCCAATTCCAATTCCGCCAAAGCTGTGAATTTTCAAAATGATGGTTGGAATAAGGGAAAGAACGGAAGAAATGGCCGCAAGGGTCGTTACAAATGAACGTTTGTTAGTAGAAAATGTATGTATGACTAATTTTGATACACTACATTGCATAAATTTGTCTGATCTGCATTTGGATAATGATATGCTTAGTGTGTTAAACAAAGGGAGCAAATTTGTTCCCACTTTCTTTCCGACATATGCTGACATTTATTTGGAAGTTAAGGCTTTCATTCGGAAACTGTTACTCAGGGTGTATTTCAGTAAATGTGTTAAAAAGAAAACACCTAATGCAGAATATTTTGAACAAGTTGAACAAAATGAGCAAATAGAGCTGGATGAAAGCCTTATGAATGTTTCAATATATAATTATGAACATGATGAAAGTCTTTTAGAAGAGAATATTGAAATGTCAGTTAGTTGCCAAATTGAAAATGAATGTAATGAAAACTACAGAACTGGGTATGGTAAATTAGAAATGCCAAAATTCAAGAATGTCAAATGTAGTTTTACTCCTGCCATTGTTGTACCAGCTATAATATTGTTTCAAAAGGTGATTTTGAAAGAAATTGAAGCATCATTTAAGGAATTTTGTGGGGAGAACAAACAATTTAATCTTAACAGGCAAGAATGGTTAGCCTTAAAAAATTTAAGAGACATTAAAGATCAATACATTTTTAAATGTGCAGATAAAGGGGGAAACTGGGTAATTCTAAGTAAATCAAATTATTGCAATATGGTTTATAAATTGCTTATGAATGTCGAAGAATACAAAAAACTTGATCATGACCCACTTAAACTTTATAATGAAGGTTTATTATTCTTATTGGAAAAGGGAGAACGATTAGGTTTCTTCTCACATGGTGATGTTAAGAAGATGTATATCAAAGAACCGAATCCCCCCATATTATATGCCTTACCAAAAGTTCACAAAGACATGGTTAACCCTCCTGGGAGACCTATAGTCTCGGGAATAGGCTCATACATGGAGAATGTTAACATTTTTTTGGATTCTCAGTTAAAGATTTATTTAACCAAAGTTAGTGCTCATATTAGTAACACTTATGATTTAATTAATGCTATTTCCAAGTTGAGATGGAATTCGGAGTACTATTGGGTAACCATTGACGTCAAGTCACTGTATACTAATATAGACAAGAGATGGGGATTAGAAGCTATCAATAATATGTTGGGTGAGGGACCCAGAACCAATTTTTTGGTCTTATTGTTAGAATATTGTTTGATGCATAATTATTTTATGTTTAATAAAGAATATTTTTTACAGACCAAGGGAACAGCTATGGGGGCAGCTTTTGCCCCCACATATGCTGTCATATACATGGATTTTTTTGAAAGAAGCTTCATTTATCCCACTGAATTTTTTAAGAACAGGGTAGTTTTATACAAGCGTTTCATTGTTGATTTAATTTTTGTTTGTAAAGGGGAAATGTATGAATTTTATGATTTTTTTGAAAGTTTGAATAATAATACACATGGTCTTTCTTTCTCTTATGATATCAATAGGAATGAAATTAATTATTTGGACTTGACTTTGTTCATAAGAGAGAATGTCATTGAATTTAGACCTTATAGAAAAAGCACTTCAGTCAATATGTTTTTGCATGCTTCAAGCATGCATCCCCCTCATTTGTTAAACGCACTACCCTTTGGAGAATTCAAGAGAATTTATTCCCACACTAGTATACAGAAAGATGTTGATGATGAATTAAATGATGTCTTTTTGAGATTAAGGGACAGAGGATATGATGCACTTCTTTTAAATAATACAATGGTAAAGGTAAAAAAACATGGGAAGGACAAAGATACCATAACATTTAAAGATGATACCTGTAGACCTCCACTGACAGAGAAGAATGTGGAAAAATTATTTTTTGTTACCAAGTATACTACATTCTCTGATAGATTAGTTGGTATAGTTAGAAGGTTTTGGTATTTGGTAAGTGAGGACGACAACATAGGTGAATTGTTCCCCCATCATGTTACTTTTTCTTTTCAAAAAGGGAAAAATTTGAAAAATATTCTGAACCACAACTGTTGTAATGATAGAATTACACGGTTGGTTAAAACAGGTACATTTAAGTGTAACTCTTGTAGTCTTTGTGATAAGGTTGTTAATATTAATTCTATCAATGGCATTATACATACCCCTAAATATCATTTTAGTTGTAAATCTATTGGGGTAGTATATGCCTTGACCTGCAGTTGTGCCAATATTTGGTATATTGGCCAGACCAAGAGGATGGTCAGAGTCAGAATTTTAGAGCATATGAAAGACATTGGGAATTTGAACTTACTCAGTCCAGTAGCTAAACATTTTGTGGACATTCATGAGGGCAACAGTGATAGTTTAAGATTTGGAGTCTTGGGTAGACCATTTATTCGTATTGGTGATAACATCACCAATAAATTATTAGAACTAGAGACAAAATTGATTCTTAAGTTTAATACTATAAGGCCACATGGCTTGAATTTAGAATTGGGGATATGATGGATTTATGAGATATGAAATAAATAAATGAAAATAAATATTAATTATTTCCTAATATTTAAGAAAATACTTTTTGAGATAAAAAATATTTAAAAAATACAGAAAATTAGTTTAAAATAATATTACAATCATAATAAAAAAAATATATATATATGTATATACATGTGTGTGTGTTTATATAAAAATTTTTTTGATTAATATGTATAATATTTTGGTATATAAAATGAACTTTCATCTTTCAAAGAATGAGTTTTCTATTTAAAAATTTAAAAATGAATTTAGGGGCATTATTTTTGTTTGTATTTTCTATAATATGTGTAGAACATTGTTATTGACAAGGTCACTTTAAAAGGAATGTTGTATTAATTGAATCATTGCTTAATTGTTTGGATATATGCTATATAAACTAATTGTTTGTAGCAAGCAAATGTGATCCTTGAAGGCGAACTGCCGAGGTACCAGGTCTAAATAAAGTGAAGAAAGGCATTGGCTGTTTGGTGTGTTGCTGTTATAGTTTTGCTGTTGCTGTGTGTTTTTATCTATTTATAACAGGAAACCTCTTTGCAGTCTGGGGACAAACACTGTTAATTTAGCAATCCTCTATTTGTATAATAGCAATACCTACTTACAATCTGTACCCATTTCTGGAGCTTTGCACCCATGTTGTTGGGCTGTCTCCACATGTCTGGTCCTGAGAGGTATTTCTACCTACCGTCTGTGAAGCTGTAGCCCCCACACCTCCATAATGTCTTCCACAAGTGCAAGGAAAAGGGGAAAGGCCTACATGAAGGACTTAATTATAGCACTGTGTTGGTATGGCATTGGCTAATGGAAAGACAACACAGCTGCTCTGGATGGAAGTAGCAAGTGGAAGACACTGACTGGTGACAGGCCATCATCTGCTAATGAACATTACCTACAAAAGGCAAGCTGCTCCCTATGCAACACAGGTCTGAACCCATCTACACAAAGACAGACTGTGACTTCAAAAACCTAACCATTTCCATTATTCTGAGGAAACTCTTCAGCACTATAACAGGTATGTCAGTCATGTAAGCTTGTAATGAAATGCAGAAGGGGGGATGCAATAATGTCAAATAGGAAGTTAAACACTAGTTCACAACAAAACCTGCTGGACTCACATGCTGCTGTCTGGCACCTATGGCCATTCCTGCTTGCCCTGTCTGCATTGAGATGGATTTCATCTCCGGCCTCTGAGTCACTCCAGCAAAGGTCAGCTCATGTATGACTACTACCAGAGTGTCTGTTGTCCCATACTGAGTGTGACACTGCTAGGCCAGCTAACTGGGATGTTGTAAATATTCATATGTCACTTGTGAATGCTACTATGATACATATGCTTGTCTTACAAATGTAAGAGACATATAGGGTATGTGCATAGTACACAACAGGCACAGAAGTGTGTGTTGAACTGTATGTTATATACTGAGCCCATGCTTGACAACTGTCCTGAGTTTTGCAAACTGACCACATGTCTGCCTCATATTGGTAGTCAATGCCTCAACAGTTGTGTATTGTCTGACACATCACTGGCAATCCATTAAAGACTGAAGTCATAGCATAATAGCATACATTTGATTGTCAGATGACATATCCTGCAGAGTAGACCTGTGAATGCAACACCGTATTTGCTGACAACTATGTGTTTCAGCTATATTCATAAAGTGACACTATTTTCTGGCCTTCGTCCAGCAGTGATGTGTGCCTTTGTGTAGATGTCTTGCTCTAACAGGAGATAAGTGTCTTAGCATGAAACCCACGTCAATGCAAGTGTACCTTGTCCTGTAGGATGCCGACATTTGTGCAGCCACTGACACCTGCTTCGTAGCTGTGTTGAGCATGCTAACCTTGCCAGGTTACTCATCCCATCATACATTTAGACCCCAAATTGAAGGCTGCAAAGCCACAGGATGTGGAGTGTTGAACTTTATCATACACATACACACTTCCAGGCTGGCCAAACAGTATGACACATGGGAGACATCCCGAGTGCAGTTAACAGTTGACAAAACACCTACTCAAATCATAGCTAGCTATAGGCCTCCAACTATGACTATGGACATCCACCACACCTATTGGGACTTGCTGGAATCTGTCAGGATTCAATCTTCTACCCTGCTCCTGGGTGACTTCAACTACCCAACCATAGTGCACATGATCTATGCCACCTGAACATGAACGCACAGAGATTCCTCGGCTTTGTCAATGTCAATGCAGTCGATCAGCCGGTCAACACTTGTACTACAGGTGGAAATATCCATTACCTGGTCCTAACCAACAGGAGTAGGCACTGTAGCACTCATACAGTGTCATCCTCCTTGGTAAGATCTGGCCGCATAGCCATCACTGTTCAAGTCACCATCTCCCCTGCCCCCTCCCTTAGCAGGATCAAACAAAATTAACTTTACACAACAGACTATAAATCTCCTCAGAGCAGGTAGAAGTAGCTTTACAGCCAACATTCAATCAGTTGGAACTAGCTGTAGTGTCCATACCCACACCACAATACTATGTGGACACCTACATAGCTGTATGGACTCAGCAACACCTGACAGGATGACATCTAGGGTAAATATCTGTGGTGGACAGCAGCAATACACAAATACTATAATAGGTGGAAATAGTTGCTGGACAGGGCCAAGAAGGAACAGGTGCCTTATTGGAAGCAATGTCACCTTGGTCTGCACAAGCAAATAAGGTCAGAGGTGAATTACCCTAAGGCTATCTTTGAGTGCAAATTGGACACATCTACCAAGGCCAATTACTAGGCCTTCCACATATGTGTCTGCATTCCCAGAGGCAACACAGAAATATGCTCTGTAGTGGTGGACAATAACACCGCATACACACACTGCATAGATATAGGTGACCGGCTGCAGACAGTTGAAGTGTAAACATCACCCCTGTCCCCCCATTGGTACACATGTGCATGCACAGCACCTGCCCCCCCCCCCCCATCATTAGGAAGCAGGTCCATAATGCCCTCTCCAAGGCAACACACAGAAGTCTCCATAGACCTGATACCATCTCTGGCTGCATCATACATGAACACAGGCATGAGCTCTCAGATCCATTACACACTGTAGTCAACCAAAGCCTGAGCACCGGTGTCATCCCATCTGCACAGAGGACAGCCACTGTCATCCCCATACACAAAGGTGTAGCAATCCACCGACCCAGCTAATCATATGCACATCAGCCTAACTAGCCTGCTCTGCAAGGGCATGGAAGGCAATATCAAGGACATTATGAAGAGGGACATCGGTAACCTCAAAATGCCTGAGCCCACACAGCATGGTATTGTCAAAGGGAAATCAAGCCTGTTAAAGCTGGTCGACTTCTCTGAAGTGGTCAACAAACACAAGGACAAGAGAAAGATGGTGAACAATGCCTACCTTTACCTAGCCCAATTCTCTCACAATAATCTCAGGTGGCCAGGATACATACGCCTACACAGCTAGACATCAACCTGTATGATACCAGATGGGTAGCTAACTGGAGCAATGATAGTACACACTCAGTCAAAGTAGTGGAACCCACCTCTAGTAGTAGGGCCTTCCAAAGTGGTGTACCCCAAGGATCAGTCTGGGGGACTCTATTGTTTGAGATATACATATCTGAGGTAAAGGACAAAAGCAGTGGTCTGTAGCTGACCAGGTGTACAGATGCTTGCAATCTGGCCACTGTCTTACATTCTCCTACTGATGTGAGCATCCCCCAAGAGGTTCTCACCCAATTAATGACTGGTGCAAGAAGCATTTCTGCATACTGAAAGCTAGGAGAGGCATCATTCTCCCTGCTGTGGCAGATGTTATCCACACTAATTATGACAGTAATAATGTACTGAGCATGCAGTCGGGTGTGAGGTGACTTATTCACCAAGGTTGGTAGCAACCTAACAGTTTACCACCATGTGGGCACTGTTGTACAGAAGGCTGCCTACATGGCTCACCTCACAAATATGTGTATGTCATCCAGGAACCAGGAAGCCACAACATCTCTGTACTCCACTGTTATCAGATGCATTACCAAGTACAATGGCTCCTTTGTCATGTACCTTGCCAAGCTAATGCAGCAGTTGCAGAGACCACAGAGGTTCCTGACCAGGCAAATCCAGGATCTGTAACACCTATCCAATACAGGTAGGCTGAATGCCCTGTCCCTGTACTCAGTCTCATACAGACTGATCATATGTGACCTGTGTCTGGCATACGAGGCCATTTCCAAACCAGCCTTGATGGCGTTTCTGCATATCTGTAAGACAAACCTCACTCACGCATCACAAACGAAAGGCCATCACCTGGTCTGTGACATGAATAGTGTTTGTTGGCAGGATAGTGTAGTGTCCCACACAATACACTATCTGTAAAATACACTCCCTCCCCATGTCTAGCAGAGTACGTATATATCCCTCTTGAAGAAGAAGCTGGACGACTGTATGGGAAATGGATGGGACACCCCCAGGATCCCACGTGTGTCCCAGCTGGACAGAGGAAACAGGTGCTGGCTTGGAAGGGACATGTGCGAAAGTCTGGGCCAGGCTTATGAGGGCATTAGGGCCAATAGCCTTGTATCATCTTATGAGGCTATGCACCTAGTACTTTACATGTTTCCTGTATGTATTGCAGACTGTCCTGCTATGTTGTCTGAAATGAATCCCTGTGAGTCTGAACTGTGTAGGTACTGCAGTGATAGTGTATAGTCTTGTCCCTTCATCAGTTATTGTCACATATCGTTACACCTTGTCATTGCATGTATGGTCTGTATAGCAGTAAGTCAGCTCTTACAGTACATGCATATGCATTTGGTGACACTGTATAGCTCACTTCAATAGCCTTGGTCTTGGCCAAAATTACCATTCTGCTACTAGGCCCATCACACAATAGGATTTGTCATCCTTCATTGTGGGCCTTACAGTAGCAGTGAAAGAGATGGATTGTGTCAGGCAGAACTACCGTAACGTCTGCCCTGAAGGGCCCATAGGTGTCACAGCTGTGCCAGACTGTACCAGGAGTGTGTGTGTGTGTGTGTGTGTGTGTGTGTGTGTGTGTGTGTGTGTGTGTGTGTGTGTGTGTGTGTGTGTGTGAGAGTGTGTGTGCGTGTGTGTGCGTGTGTGTGCGTGTGTGTGTGTGTGTGTGTGAGTGTGTGTGTGTGTGTGTGTGTGTGTGTGTGTGTGTGTGTGTGTGTGTGTGTGTGTGTGTGTGTGTGTGTGTGTGTGTGTGCATGTGTGTGTATATATCAGCAAACATAATACTGCAGGGTATTAATCTACATATGTTGTCTTCTCCTCACAGGTGAATACAGGGGTTGGTGTCCCTCCCCCTCACAACCCGATGTTAGTGTCTTAGCAGACTCCCATGATGTTGGTGGTCATAGTGAGGCACAGGTGGGTTATTGGTGCCTGAATTTGTGCCACTGTTTGGTATCCCACTTTCACCCACCATGTCCACCCAAGCAGTCACTATGCCCAAAAATGCCCAGTTCCCAGCAGCCATGGATAATGGACAGGTTAAGGGTGGTGGCATGGAACAGGCTAGTGTGTTAAGTATGGTGAATTTGAGTGTAGACACGAGCCATAGGCAGACAGCAGGCAATGTCACACACAGGCAGATGGACAGGGGTGCTCAGCAGAGGACTGCTGCACATCAAGCCCCTGTTGCAAGTGCCACAGCAGGTGTCAACAGATGCATGTTATGGTCTGTCATGGAGGCACAGATGTGTACTGACTGCAACACCAGACAGATGCTTAGGGTCATAAAGGCAGCACTCCCTGCCATGCGTAACTACCTCCACGGCATTTGTGATGCCATGCGTCATCTTGATGATGTTGTGGATAGACAGTGGGGTGAGACATTGTCAATGCTCGACCATGCATTGTCTGTGCTTGAACATGTGGTGGGAGTAGGGCATCACTCAGGTGGACGCAAGTCAGCAACATGATCAGCTGTGAGCCCACTTGGCTGTGCATGTTTACAGTTCTGTAGTGGCAGTACCAATAGCACTACCAAAGGGAGGGTGCTGTCCACACCACACCAGAGCATGCCATAGGCACACTGTCCTGATGAGCCCCATCAGAGATGCAGATCCAGCAGACAGCAGTCACCATCAGGGAGTAGTACTGAATCTGTCCTTAGGCCTGGCAGTATCAGTGATACACCTGGCAGAACCAGTTACCGCATCCCTGCCGGGAGATGGTGAACCATACATCCAGCCATGTACGGTCCATGGCTGTCCAACATAGCCCTGTGTCGGGCATCCACATTGCTTGATGGTGGGCAGACAAACACTCACACATCCCTATTACAGGCCAATCACCACCAGACATGCTCAACTCCTCTGCAAGGCCCAGTTGAACATCACCCCTTCGAACACACACACACACACTCACTCACTCACACACACACACACACACACACACACACACACACACACACACACACACACACACACACACGATGTCAGCCATGTGGCCCAGCTTAGGCCTCTGGCAATCCAATACCACACCCTGTGTATCTGATGATACTTGTGCCCCAACACTGCTATCCATACCATCGATGCACGGACATGCTCATATGGGTCTGATGCACAGGGTGACTGTAGTACAGTGTAGCAGTGTCATGCTGTGTAAGGTGCTATCTGCTGGCAGTAGGGTACATATCGAGGTATATGTACCTTGTTAGCCATGATGCACTATTGCTGTTATTACTGCTGACTGACTGTAGTGTCACATACTGTATTCTGCTTGTGTTCTAGGTGTCTGTGTGTCTGCAAGCTGTGGGCCTGCAGACAGTCGCAATGATGATTAAGGCAGAGTGGAAACACAGTGAACTTTTCATAGCCAAGGTACAGCTGTATATGCACATGTTTACCAGGTGTGTTTACATATAACAGTGTGTGAGGGGCAATTGTGGCAGACAGTGTGACCTTGCATACATACCCTTGTCACAGTCACCTAGCCTTCATCCATGTCACCTGGGTGTTCTGTAGGACCATAGGCTCACACATACAGAGGAGGTTACTTTAGTACTGGCACTAGGTCCCTCACAAGCTTAGCTATTACTTCAACTGTAACAGATTCAGCTATCGGCACCTGTTGACCCTGCCATCTCTATCATATCCACTCAATCATCATGCAGTTGGTGAGAGTATGCCTCGTACTGTGTATGACAGGTTTTCGGTATGTATTTCTGACACAGGTCAGCCTGTGTTAGTCTAACCTGACAATCACCAGCATATGTGTCTGCCATCTCATATGCATGTCTGGCCTCTCATGCTGGTAGTGCACACAGAGTCATAGTCCCGTATATGGGGCAGCTGATGAAGGGCTGAGCACAGCCCCTACCTGTACAGTCTTACGAATGATAGCGCTAGATACATAATACAGTTAGCACAGTGGTACTGTAGTGTGGCAGTGTCTGCCACTACTATTGAAGTGGGTAACAATTGCAGGGGCTGTTAGGATTGCCAATGGTGGATTCAGAGGTCCTTAACATGTTAGAGCCATCTCACACATACACACACACACACACACACACACACACACACACACACACACACACACACACACACACACACACACACCCCGCTGCATGGTGACATGCATTGAGATACACATGCACATGGAGGTGACAGAGCAGATGACCTACCCATCTACTAATGTACAATACACAGTGATATGACCATTGCACCACAGTAGCTTGGTGTTAGAAACTGTGCAACTGTGCTTGTACGGTGGATGACATCTGCATGGAATGACACTAGGTTGGCAATGGGGGAGTTCACCGGGTGGAAAAGGCACACAAAATGGTATAGCCATCACATGTACACATTGAAGGCAGCCACAGGGGTTGTGCATACAGACATACATACACAGTTGCCAATAGAGATATTAGTAACCCTGCATATCCACTTGTATGTAATATAATGCTGCGTATACATGACATGCTCCACATAGATTATATGCCTGGGACATGACACGCAACCTCTTACAACAGGTAATCTTGCGAATGCCTTCATGGATGGTGGGATAACTCATCAGAGATAGTGATTGGTCTCATCTAATGCTCCTACAAACCTGCACAAGTGATAGAATGACAGATTTTGCATCAGCATGATGTGTCAGTCAGGTATGATGTCTGATGCTGGCATGTGTGTCATTACGGTAACTGTGACATATGTGGCAATGATATCACAGGAATACTCATTGTCAGGGGACACAGACTGCATATAGTTTGCAAGCATATGGATATCCCATGTACATTTGTACAGATGACTGGTATGGGCTGTATAGTGTTACATGGTGCATGTGAGGCAGATGCCATTAACAGGGTCTTTAAAGTGATGTCATGGGTAAGGGGTCAGCAGGCCTTAAAATGGAATAACCTACACATACAACAGCTACAGGGGATATGCTTCACAAACACTATTATAGTTGTTGGCATTGAGATTAGAACCCCTACCTAAGTATTTCCACTATAGTATTATACAGTTATTGCACATGCCACAGAGCTTAGATGGCTGACAAGTGTATACAGGTACATCTAAGGTCAATGACATCAGCAGGCCTTGTAAAGTAGGCAAAGGGACATGCACTGGGTGGTACACACCTGAAAATGGTATAAACCACACCCCCAGAGGATATGACTCTCACCCAAACACACACACACACACACACACACACACACACACACACACACACACACACACACACACACACACACACACACACACTCTCTATCACAGTTGTCAGTATTGAGCTTAGAACCCCTATCTATCTAGTTATGTGTACTATAGTGGTATGCAATTATCACATGCACCAAGGAGCTTACAGGACTTAACAGTGTTGGAAGGTATGTCTAAGGTGATTACATCAAGAGCTCTTGTAAAATATGGCAATGGGAAATGTACTGGGTGGAAGGGCATCAAAATACACTACTCTACAAATATACAAACTTACACACACACACACACACACACACACACACACACACACACACACACACACACACACACACACACACACACACATTTGGCACAATTGAGTGTAGAGTCCCTACCTATCTAGTTATCTGTACTACACTGTTACTTAGTTATTACATGCACCATGGAGCTTATAGGGCTGAATGCTGTCCAAAGATACTTTTAAGGGCAATGACATCAGCAGGGCTGCTAAAGTAGTGCACTGGGAAATGTTATGGGTGGCAAAGTCTTAAAAATACTTCAGCCTACAAACATACACACTTACAAACTCTTGTACATACACACACATTTGCCAGACCTGAGAATAGAACCCCTGCTTATCTAGTTATTTGTATTATAGTGTTACACAGTTATCACACGTGCTACAGAGCTTACAGGGCTGACACGTGCAAAAAGGTACTTCTAAGGTGACTGACATCAGCAGGACTGCTAAGGTAGGGCACTGGGAAATGTTGTGGGTGGGGATGTCCTAAAACTGTTTCACCTACAAACAAACACTCATGTACCAAGACTGAGATTAGAACCTCTACCTATCTAGTTATACATACTATACTGTTACATAGTTATTGCACACACTACAGAGCTGATAGGGCTATGGCTGTGCAAAGGTACTTCTAAGGTGAATGACATCAGCAGATCTTGTAAAGTAGGGCAATAAAAAGTGTACTGAATGGCAACAGCCTCTTAATACTTAGACCTACAGCCACATACACACACACACACACACACACACACACACACACACACACACACACACACACACACACACACACAAACACACAAACACATACACAGGCAGGTGATATGATATTATTACCCCCCACCTCAGTACTATTACACAATGGGACTCACCTTCATGCTGGCATGTGCAACTGATTATGACCAGTATGCTACTGTCCACAGCAGGACATCATTCTATGCCATTCAGGGTACCCATGCGTATGACTCACTCTGTGTGTGTCCACCTGTCTCACTCTCTCTCTCTCTTTCTATCACTGTTTGTCTCACTCTTCCCCACGTCTATCTGTATGTATGCTTAACATATTATCTGTTGCCCATATATATGTCTGTGTATCACATGCAACAGATGCAAATATATCACATATGGGCCACCTATAGCTAGCTGAGGGTAATCCTGTCTTATGGGTGTGTTTAGGGACAGTTAAGGTGTACATAGCTGTCTGCATGCAAAGACATATATGCACAATACAGTTATATAGTCTGATGTGGGTTCCCACATGGCCTGTGATTCTCTAAGTGTAGGAGCTTACCCAGTGTGACCTTCTATAGTGAGAGTGGGACTCCAATCCAGAGATAGGTGTTCTCTGGTCCAGGGTTTTGTGTGCTACAGCCATACATCACAAAAGTAAACAGGTTTGCTTTAGCAGACATTTTCTGACTTATCTGAAGTCTGACACTGCAATGTATTGTGTCACTACCTAGTGACAGACATCCTCAGATCATCACAGTGCTTTACCAGAGGAATACAAGATGTATGATGCACAGACCAATATTATGAGCCTGACTATATACATTCTTGACCAAAACTGCCAGGTGAGAGGTGTAGCTACAGCCGGTTGACTGATGAAGCTGTGTAAACAGTCCAGCAACTTGGTGATGTACTGGCTGGGGATCTCCTGGTTGTGTGGTATTCTTCTTACCTGAAAAGTCATATCTTGGTGTGGCCATACCTCTCAACTGCACATTTATTGGCAGATTGTCCAGGTGTTTGTCTAGAAGTTTCATCCAGTTTACATAAACGTGTGTTTTTATGGCAAGTTAGTTGCATATAATTGATGAAAACTGACATTAAAAAATAATAACAGACATTAGTGTTTCAGACTTCATATCCTTCGGACAATTCCTGCTAATGCAAAACCACTTATCCTACTAAATTTCTCAGTATGCAAGGGCAATATTTACAGCATGTGCCTATCATTGTGCCTTTGTCCCACTTATATTTATGACCTTGTCCAGATGTCTTGCTGTCAGAGGTTGCAAGGTATGGGTATGGGTACAGAGTGCATGCTACTGTGCAGAAATGTCCATTATATGTGTGGTATATTCAACATAATACTGTGACTTCCAAGTATGTCAGTGGCAGAGCAGTACAGAGCAATGTGGTGAAACAATGACAGACAGTTGTGTATAGGTTGATCGGTTGCTATGATGTTAGTAGGGTATTGGCCCTGAAGCCCTTATAACCCACACAGATGAGAGTGTAGCCCATGTTACAACATGTCAGCACACATATCCCCTGTCCAGCAGGGACACAGGTGGGATTACAGGACTGTATTTTGTGTTTCCTGTGCACTTATACAGGGAACACATCACTAGGGGAATTGAGGAACTTGGCTTGCTGTTGGCAGGGAGTGTAGTCTACAGATAGGGGAGTGTGTGGTACATGCATCTGTCACACCAACAAGCCGTACTGATATCACAGCCCAGGATGATGCTGCACCTACAGGTTGATGGAGTGGGCCTTGAGTTCCAGATGTGCAATAGTCCCATCGAGGCAAGGTCTGGATTGCTCTGTATGCCAGACAGGGTTCACCTCAGCAGAGTCTGTATGGAACAGGGTAGAGGGGCAGTGCTATTAGCCTATCTGTGTAGGGTAGGTGTTTGGGGTTTGGGGTGAGGCCTTAGCGTTTGAAAGACCCTGGTGTGTGGAGTCTACATGGTCTGTGGTGTGTAGGTTTGTGGAGTTCTCATTTGATTTTGCCTCCGAGGTGTCCATTGTTTGGGTTTTGTTTTGTTGTGGACCTCCACTTACATGGGTGTGAGTTGTGTATTTGCAGGGGATGTTTACTGACTCCTTATACTGCATGACACCTATGTTACTGCACAATCTGTTCTGGTGTGCACATTCTCTATTTGTCTGGCCAGTGGTTTCCCACCACGTATGTGTGTATATTTGTCCTTCTGTAGTCCAGTCACAGGATTTGGCCACAGTAGCTGCTGTTATGTATTTATAATTCTGATGTGGGCAGGGTACATGCTGTTACATCACACACAGGGTTGTGGACGTCACACCTCTGAATGTACCTATTTAGTAGGTTGTCCATCATTGCACCACTCCATTTGCTGTGGTCCTTAGATGGTCTGTGTTGCTATATGTTATACATGTAGGCCTAGCTTGTCATACCATCACAGAGTGATATCTGCACAGGTCCAAATATGACAGTCAGACTAAAGCCCACACATGGGGACAGGGTGTTAATAATGTTCTGCCAAACATAGACACTTGGGAGACTGATTTAGTAATTTCTTGTTTACTCTTATGGGTTTGATGTCTGCTTCCCTACTGTCCGATATTGCTGTTTTGATATGACCCTTTCTTGTTTTGCAAATAGTTGGCAGGCAAATGCAATGTTAGGACAAGCAGAACATATATACAAGACATACATGTGCTCCTTCTGTGACAACCTGTGTCATTCCAGGGTTATGGCTGTTGGCCAGTGACATGTCAGTGCTGACACAGAAAGGTGGCAGCCTTTTATACACTGGCAGTACACTGACCTTCAGGTACCTGCTGTCCTACTAGGCACCATACCTCTCAACTTCTGAGAGCCAGACATCTGGACAAAGCTATAACTGATTGGGGGACAGAGGCCTAAATATAGGGACCATTTTAAGTATTGGCCTTACAAACCTAGAAAGGTGATTCAATAATAGGTTTTGCATTAGCATGCGTGTTTCTACACGGTATGAAGTCTGACACTACAATCTGTCATTATTTTCTGACCTTAGTCTTACGTGATTTGCCAATGAATTGCCAGATAACCACTATTTCATGTTATACAGACCACAATTATGATGCAAACCTCTGGACATTCTGCAATAGGACTGTACAGTTAAGAGGTATGGTAGGCACTGTGTATGTTACTCCAAGCTGTCTACTGTCCATATGTGTGGCTCTCTGTCCATGACCTGTGCAGCTTTCCTGCATTAACAGCTATTGACATCTGGACTGTGTGTACAACTCCTACCTTAGGTGTAGCTGACATGCAGAATACTCGGTACTGCAGTTCTTGGAAAATGGTCCTGTCAAAGACAGCACTGTACCTAGGCCACTACTTCACAGCAGTCAGGAGTAGGTGCTGGCCACATCCTGACAGTATTAACCACACATATACATAGCTCATTGACCCCTGCATATTATGGACATGCAACAAGTTATCATGTTGATTGGGACAGCCCTGAATATGTGTGTTCTGCTGCTATTTCCCTGCAAACATACATGTTACTGCATTTCTATGGGAATATGAGTGTGGGGGGGGGGGCACACCTGTCAACTGTACACATTTGCACAGACTGTGCTGATATTTGCTTTACATTTTGTTTCCATTTAGCATAGTATTGTGCCCTGTCTTGGACACTAGAGGCATATAGCTAAGGACCACAGGTCAGATTGTAATGGCATACATTTGAGTTTCAGACTTCTTACCTTTCACAGCATTACTGAAAATGCAAGACCTGCTGTGCTAACACTGTGCTATCACTGTGTAAGTCTGTAGGGGGGCTATTTCATCATTGTAACCATTTGTGGGCCTTTGCCAGACATTTCTTTATGTTTTTCTACAGCTGACTTGCTGGGTGAGGCTGAGGGGTGGGTATGGGACCCCCACGCTGACATCCATGCCTGTGACCTATGACCCCTCCAGTTAGTTGGCCCCCCACATATGCTGCAGTGGGATTCGTCACCTTGGGTACTACTGCATAGTGTAGGGAAGCCAGTATTGGGCAAACATTTCCTGGTGTCCCACATAGTTGTCAGTTGTCTGCTGCTATCCCAGTAGGCCACCCCATTACCTTGCATGCATGCAGCAATATCATAGATATTCTACTAGAATACACTAATTCATTAATTTATTGTTAAGAAGACTGACTTAAGATGTGCCTGTGGCAGTTGTGAGGATGGTGCTTGAGGGCTTCCTATGTCGGATGCATGCAATACACTGCCTATACATGGTAAGTTACAGGTAGTGTGATGTGTGTGTCATCCATTTCACTGTGTGTGTGTGCACAAGTCGGAGAGAGATGTCAGTCCTTGGGGTCCTTACAGTGTCAGTATGTGTGCTATGCGTTGCCTCTTTGCCAAGGCCAGGGCATACTGGGCATGCCTCTGTCTGCCTACAGGAGCTGGCTCAGGGGGTTTCTCCTCTGAGTCCCTCTCTGTCTGTGTTATTCTTGGCAATGGTGGGGGGCTGTGTGGCCATTCCCCATGCTGTTCCTCATGCAGCTGTTTCCCCCAAATCATATTGTATGGCATGGCACATACTATGAACATGTGTGCACATGTGGCTGAAGAGTACTGCAAGGCTCCACCAGATATGTCAAGGCAGTGGAACCGTGACTTGAGCATCCCAAACACACACTCTATAATGATCTTGGTTGGTGAGTGTGCCTCATTATGGCATTCGTGAGTGGGTATGTGTGCATTTCTAAAGGGTGTCATCATCCATGCACACGGCTCCAGTACATAGCCAGCACCCCCCACCAGATGGCCATATGAGATTTCCCCCCTAGCAAATCCATGATACAGCTGTGAGAAATGTCAGATGTGGGAGTCATGATATCTTCCAGGGCTGCCAGCACACACACTCATGATAATGCCCTGGGAATTCCACATGACCTGGCAGTTGATGGAGTGGAAGCCCTTTCAGTTTAGGTAGCCCCTACCCTGCTCACCTGGTGGTGCTTTGATGTGGGTGTGCGTGCAGTCTATGGAACCCAGTGCCTCTGGGTAGTCTGCTACTCAGTGGAAGAGGTGCATATTGCTGGTTCTCTCCTCACAGGTGCTGAGGAAGTAAATGTGCTCACCAGCATGTGGCAGCATGGCATCCAGGAGCTGGTGGAGTACCCTGGATGTAGATGCCTGTGAGACCCCCATGATGTCCCCAGTCGGTCTTTGGAAAGTACCTGTAGCTAGTATTCTTAAGGCTACACATACCTTGGTATCCACTGTAATGGGTTCCCCTCTGTTGTCTCTGGGTCTGAGGTGAGGCTGGCACAGCTCAATGAGTTGCTGAAGTATATCCCTGTCCACACTGTAGCACTCTACTATCTCCAGATCATGTGTCCCCTGGTAGGTTACCCTGGGTCTGAACACTCTTCTCCTCCTTCTCAGTCTGGGGCGGTTGCAAGCATTATCCTCCTCGCTGCTGTCAGCCTCTAGCACATATTGATGTATCAGAGTGATAGCAACCCCTAACATTTTGCCAGTTAAAATTCCCCAAGTGTGTACACCAATGGTGCAGAGTTTGTGGGAAAAAACAGACTAAAAGGTGTTTGAACAGTTTATACTGTTGTGCTGCAGATGCTGCCTGTATGATTGGCTGGCTATGATACATTCAACCTGCCTGCTATATTATCTGTACTTGATTGTTTTTATTCTGCTATTTCACTTTTTTTTTTCCCTTCCCATTTCTGCCCATTTTAAGCCCTGAGGCACCCCTCTCAAACCCAGTGCCCAAATGTAAACAGTTTTGCTATTTCTGTTTTTTTTTTTTGTTTGTTTGTTTTTGTTTTAGACCCGGTGCTCTATGCAAACACGTTTAGCTAAAGTAAACACTTTGAAGCTGAAAGGCCCTCTCCTGGATGTGAACACGCTCTTCATTTCATGGAATAAGTCAATACAGCCTCAGACACATGCCCTTGCTTAGCTGTGCTTAGCTAAGCTCAAATGGGAGCTGTGGAGCTCCAATGTGCTTACACCAAAGCATGACATACCCCCTTTTCATGTCAGCTGCTTCTCCTGCTTACACCACTGCCTTATAGCTTCTAGATGGTTAGATGCAGCCAGAGAATGGTCTCCCATTTTGCGATTCAGTAAAATTTCCTCATTTGCATACCCCCACTGCCTTAATCTCTTGTTACACCACTACACTGGAACCTTCCTCCTTAGCAACCAGTGTTACCTGTTATTGTTTTGATTCTGCATGCCATACACTATAATGGCAAAATTGTCCTTTTGCATTTTTTTAAAATTTTCGGCACAATCTTGTTTGCGCGCCACTGCACTATGCTTATACGTCTGAAATAGGCCAATAAAAAAACTTTGATTTTCATATTTTTGCAACACTTTTCCATGTAAATGGCAATATTTTTGTCCATTGGCATGCCAAATGATTATAATACATGCTTTACTTTGAGCTGTCACACCCCGTTTTAATTTTTGCAGATGGACACTGTCCTGGCACGGATGTCTGCCTGCTTACTGAATCTGTAATTCACCTCATTTGCATGGTTTTCACCAGACAATGAGGTCATTAGCATTATTCAGTGGTGTTCATGCCAGAATAGTGCTAGCTGGCTCATGCATGCACCCAGCCTTGTTTACTGGATCACTTGGCGGCCATATTCCATGCAGGAGCTGCTGTACTATTCTTGCATGGAAAAAAGCCGTTATTGAATCCCGGGGTTTCTTTTTTGTTTGTAAAAGGTTGAATTTATGTGAACATATTATGTAATTGTTTGTTTATAATTGAAATGCAATAAAGTTGTTTAAAAAAGGTATATGCAGTTGGCTAAGCTGTTGACTGTAGTATAATTATACAATCCACCTCATTCTGAAAAGCCACAGAAGTTGCCAGAGCCCTTGTAGAATGTCCCCTGGCCTTGCCTGGAAGTGATTTGTTATGGTTCAAATGACAAAAGCAATAGCCTGAATCAACCATTTACAAATTTTCTGTTTTGACATTCCTTATCACGTTTTCTTACCTTTGTAGGAAACAAATAGCTGGTTAGCAATCCTCAAGGTTATTTTATCCTGTCAGTGTAGTAGCTGAGTTGACACTGGACATCCAGAGTATGAAAAAGTCTTCCTCCCTTGTTTTTTGGCTCTGGAAAGAAAACAGGAAGATGAGTAGGTTGGCTTAATGTAGACTCTGAAATGAACGTAAGCATCGAAAAAGGATTTGTTCTTAAAGTAAACATATATTTGTGGGGATAACTCACTATAACAGCTTACAACTTGGATATTATTGTTGCAGAAGTCAGATCAATAAGCAATACTGTTTTCCAAGACAAGAACTTCAAATCAGCCTTGTGAATTTGTTCAAAATTAAACAGTGTGGATTTTTAAAACAAAATTAAGATCCCTTGGAGGAGCCGCCTGCTTTCTAGGCTGCCCAGATATGCAGCACCACCTTTTAAAAACTGCTTGACATGAGGAGGGTTAGAAAGGGGGGGTCTTAGGGCAAGTAAGCAGATATGACCAAGAGATGAATCTTAATATAAGAGTAAGAAAGGACAGAGGATAATAACTCACAAAAATACTGAAGAACCAGAGGTCTCGTGGCTTGAAAGAGTCCTGGTTATCACTAAGGCATCAACTAGAAAATATTTTTCAGTTATCCATACATGATTTTCTAGGTTTACCATCAAAATGTTGATTGCACATAGTCGAATGTGCACATCGTTGACAAATTTATGTGGAATCCATACTGCCTACTTTTCATAATGTCGCTAAACAAAGAAGAATGTCGACATTTCTAACTGCTCCACACCTAAAAACAAGTGCTAACATGGGTTAAAAAGGGAGTGAGATTTTGCAGTTCAGAATATTTGTGTTCGATGTTTTCAGCAATCAGAGTTCGGAGTTCACATAAGTGGTGTATTCAACTTGCAATCAACATTTTGATGATAAACCGATTTTCTAGTAGCAGGTTTCTTTGCCTCCTTAATACTTGTTACATGTCCTCAGAGAAAAAAGATATTAAAACTGCATAATCCAGGCAGTCGACTGAAGAAGCTGAAGGCCTGGGTGTTTTAAACAACCCCTAACAAGTGTGAGCAAGACTCTTATGTGAGGAAGTCCATAGTAATTGCTTTTGTTCATTTTCAGAAGAAAGGAGAAGGATTACTGTTTGAGGAAAAATGTAATTACTACAACTATCTTTGGGGAGTCCTTCTGAATCTTTAGAAGGACCCTGGTTATAAAAGGAAAGGGTGGTAAAGGAGTCCTGGAGCAAAATTTATGCAATTGTCTGTTGTGTATGAAGGCAAATAGATCTGCAGAAGGACTTTCCTATAGATGGATCAATTCCTTTCAGACCTCTGGGATAAATTTCCAGTCATCAGGGTCTGTCCTGGTCCTGCTCAGCTTATATGCTACAATGTTTTGCTCTGATGGAATGCAGGTAACCTAGACAGACATATTCCACTGAGTCTCTAATTACCAAGCTACCATAACAAGTCTTCAAAGGGGTAGGACCATATTTTCCCCTGTTTATGTGCCACATCACTGTGGTGTTGTCTGTGATTACTAGCAGAGGGCCTGAAATTCAATGATGGTTAAGAGAGTTGACAGTATTATTAGAATTATAATTTCTTTCACATTTATGTGTTTAATTTTTCTTGTTTGTTAGTATGCCCTGGACTCCTCAAACACAGTCTGATGTATCTGTGGTTATAGACTGAGTAGGGACAAAAAGGAGAAAGGAAGACCTGAGCTGAGAGACAACTGATTAACAGAAGTCCTAGCACTAGAATTTAAAATGACAGTGGAGTGCTGGTGCTGAATCCAAACTGATTTGAGAAACCCATGAGTCTTCTTCACATGAATTCTGGTCAAAGGAATCATGAAAATAGAGGTGGCCATGAAACACAATTCCTTCAAAGAAAATGAAACTGTTAGCCAGTGTGAATTCCATGAGGTCAGCCAAAAACCTGATAATGTCATTGTCAAGCAATGTATTCAAACCAAAGTGAAGAATAAAGTTCAAGTAGTGCAACACAAGGAAAAAGTGCTTCAGGCGAGAAAAAGGAGAGGCAATGGGGGCAGCATGTGCCTCAATATATGCAAATTTGGTGATGTACATGTGGGAAAGGAAATTTATTTTAAACTCTAAATACAAAAAATGTTGCAAAATGTATCCTAGATATTTAGATGATATCTTTATTGTTTGGTTGGCCTCATAAGAGGAAATTAACACATTTCTGGTCTATATTAATAATACTACAGAATTTCTAAAATGTATCTTCCAACTCACTACACACAAAGTAAATTATTTGGATGTATCGATACTTAAAAACATTGATTTATAATATTTTGAATCAAAGATTTTAAGAAAGAAACTTTTTCCAACACTTATTTATATTTTAAGAGTTGCCGTCGCTTTCATGTTAAAAAACGAAGTTATGTTTTACCATAGCGTTCTGTCTGTATTGTTGATCTTCACCAATCCTTGACAGTGAATTCGGTTCTGAATCTCGGAACCAACTTGATCATATCTTCCAGCTCACTCTCACCAAACTCTCGAGCCAAGTACTACCCATAATGCCCCTCTCTAAAGTTACCTCAGATCAAGTTTGCTCAAGAAATTAGTAGCTAGAAAATGTGGTCATCTAAAGATAATACTGACCAAGGCCATATATAAGTCCTTAAAAGGAAACTAGCTAATGAGTAATCCAGTCTACTAAGAGACTTAGGATGAGTGAAGGAGGGTGGGTACATCAAGGACTGGTGAAGATCGATAACAAATATGGAATGTTATAGTAAGACATAACTCCTTTATCTGATGTTGTCAATCTTCACCCAATCCTTGACAGTGGGACAAAAATCCTAGCTAGTTTAGCCTTGAGAGGTCTCACGGAAGAATATTTCTAAGCACTATAGAGCCAAAGGATGCTTGACCCCTCGAGACCTGATCTTGTTTCTAATGAGTGATAAAGGCATGATAGGAAGACCATGTAGCTGCTTCACTGATATCATATAAAGAAGCTCTGGCATGAAAAACTGTTGATGTTGCCACAGCTCTTGTTGAATGGGCTTGAACTGGTTTAGAAAGTTGGAGATCTTTAGAGGGATAAATAAATGTGATGCAGTCTCTTGAGTCACTTAGCTAAGGTAACCTTAGCAACTGGATTACCCAAATGGAGGGAAGAGAATGCTACAAATAGCTGATCCAATTTTCTAAAATTCTTTGTCCTGTGAAGGTAAAAACATAGTTGTCTGTACATGTAGCAAATGAAGGGCATATTCCCCTTTGTTAGAAAAATTAGGGAAAATACTGGTAATTGTAGAGACTGATTAATGCTGGTTTCGGATACTACCTTTGGTAAAAATGATGGATTTGTTCTGAGTGCAACTCTATCTTTATGAAAAATCAGGTAGGGTGATTTGCAGGATAGGGCCTGGAGCTCAGATACTCTTCTTGTGGAAGTGATAGCGACCATGAATAAAGTCTTCCAGGACAAATATTTCAAGTCACAGGGTGCTGATGTTTCAAAGTCTTAGGAAGGGCCTGAAGAACAACAGTGAGATCCCAAGGGGGAGCTGGTTCCTTAAACAGAGGTTTAAGTATCATTAGTCCTTTTAAGAAAGCTTTACAAAGCTTGTGAAACATTAGAGAAGAACTATTTAGTACTGAATACAATTTTGAAATTGATGCTAGATGGACTTTAATCATGGATGTAGAAGAACCAGATTGGAACAGTGTAGTTAGAAAATCTAGAACTACATGAATGGGGCTGGTATAAGGGTCTAGTCCTTTGTTCAAGGCCAATTTAGCAAATTTCTTCCATTTGCTTTGGTACAGTTTTCTGGTCGAAGGTTTGTGATGAGCAATAATAATTTATTAGACAGAAGAGGAGAGTAAAGAATGCTTGGCGATCATAGAAAGTGGAGAAGCTATGCAGTGAGCTTGAGATGTTGGTGACTTGGATGAACCATGCCCTCTGGGTGAGTTAGCAGATCTGGAGCTGGGTCCAAAATCCAAGGTTTCCATATTAGCTGAGGCCAAATGAAGGGAAACCAAAATTGTCGAGGCCAGAAGGGGGCAATGAGAATTATTGTATTCTCCATCCTTCTGGATTTCTTTAGAAATTGCGATATGAGAGGAGTCGGGGGAAAGGCATATAGCAGACAGGGATACCAATCGTGGAGAAGAGCATCCCTGGATGATTCCCCCAGAGGGGGGATTAGGGCAAAGTAACTTATGCACTTGTTGTTCATGGGAGAGGCAAAAAGGTTGCAGTAAGGCTGGCCCTAATGGTGAAAAATCTTGTTCACCACTAGAGGATTGAGAGATGACTCATGAGGCAAATGCATCATTCTGCTCAATTTGTCCGCTGTCAGGTTGGAACTTCCCATAATGTGCTTTGCTGTCAGAAAGCAGTTGTAAGAAATCATCCATTGCCAAACTCTGAGTGCTTCTCAACAGAGTGGGTAAGATTTGGCTCCCCCTTGTTTGTTTATATGCCAGACTACTGACATGTTGTCTGTCTGAATTGCTACTGTCCCAAAAGAAAGGGCATCTTGGAATGTTTGCAATGCTAACAGCACTGCCCTCATTTTCAGAATATTGATGTGCAAGTTGCCCTCCAATTGGGACCACGTGCCTTGGACTGTCTTTCCTAGATAATGCCCCCACCCCATCTGGGAAGCATCCGTGGTCACTATGGCTTAGGGCTGGGGAAGAATAAATGGCTGACCTGAGAGAATCTGGTTGGAGTGTAGCCTCGATTTGAGAGCCTGTTTGCAACAGTTGGTGATCAAAATTAGGTGAGACATTTGTTGGCATATCAGAGACCACTGCAAAGCTAGTAACCACTGTAGGAATCACATATAAAACCTTGCCAGAGGAACAAGCATGATTGATGCAGCCATGGGGCCTAATGTTTGAAGAACAAATTTCGCTGAAACCCTATTGTTCTGAAGAATTTGTCTGACTTGGAATCTGATGCACTGAAGTCTCTCTGGAGGGAGAGATGCAATACCTGAAACAGTATCTAAATGAGCTCTGATGAAATCCAGTTGCTGAGAAGGCTGAAGGGTGGACTTTTTGAAGTTTATTGTTATGCCTAGAGATGTACAGTGATTTATGGTGTAGTCTCTTGCTTGTTCTAACAGATGCCTGGTGGTAGCAGTGATGAGCCAGTCATCGAGATATGGAAAGACTTAAAAACCTTGCAGTCTGAGGTGAGCTGCAACCACTGCCATGCATTAGTGAACACCCTGGGGGCTGTGGTGAGGCCAAATGGCAATGCTCTGAACTGGAAATGACTGGCAACTAGCTGAAAGCACAGAAACCTCCTGGAGCTTTTTTCCTTTTTTATGTGGTAATACGTGTCTTTGAGGTCTATAGACCACATCCAGTTGTCTTTTTCCAAGAAAGGAAGTATCAACTGAACTCAGACCATCCGGAATTTGATTTGGTGACTGTCTTGTTGAACTGGCTGAGATCCAAAATGGGTCTCCAGTCCCGTATTTTTTGGGCACTAAAAAGAATCTTGAGTAAACCCTGGATCCTGTTTGGTCTGTGGGACTGTTTAGATGACTCTTTTGTTGAGCAGTTTTTGAATTTCTAAGACTGCTGCTTCCCTTTGATTGGGCGGAACATCTAGGAGTCTTCTTTGGAGTGTTGGACCCATAACAAGTGGGATTTTGTATCCTCTGGATAATATTCCCTGCACCCATTTGTCCGAAGTTATCAATTGCCAGGCAGGTTCATGCAGGGATAATCACCCCACCAACTGCCTCCAGAGGAAGGCAATTGGGCCCCCATTCACGGATGCAGATAGGAAGTTCCAGAGAAGGACTCTCTGGAAGACTGATTTTGCAGTCCATTTCTGTCCCTAGGGTGGCGTCTTTCATTGCTTCCACCTCAGCCAGGGGGAAGTCTTTGCTTCGTGAGTCTTGGAAAGGCCCTTTGGATTTTTTAAACCATAATCTCCAACTTTTTGTCTCCTAGAATAAGGTCTCTGAGGAGTGGATAAATGTATGCCTATGGCAGATAGGGTCTTGCCATCTTTCTCACATCTGGCTAAAGTGGCTTTTACCTTGGGGTCAAAAAGGGTAGATCCATCAAAAGAAGCATTGATGAATGATGCTTTAAATGGCTTTGCAAAGTCACACAAGCACATCCAGGAATGCCTTCTAATGGCTATGCCTGAACTCGCTACTCTAGTCATCTCTTTAGCTGTGTGGACAATGAGTCTCATGGACAAATTAGAGATAGCATCAAGGGTTGCAAGCTGAGAGGAAACTTTTTCATGGACACCTTCAGCCACTGCTCCTGAGAGAGTATTTGAAAGCTCTTTAATCAAATCTCTCTGTAATCTGGTAAAGTATGCCATATAATTCAAGGATGTTAGAGTGAAGGTCGTTGAAGCATAAACATGCTTTCCCATGCTTTCCAAATCTATCCAATATCCTAGACTCCTTGTTAGGAGGATGGATAGTTGGATTCTCTTCAGTGAGTTCCTTTTTGGTGGCAGCCGCTATCACCATGGCATCAACAGGAATCCCTTTAGACCAATGTGGCTCATCCTTAGGTGGTCAAATATATGGTCAAGTCTCTTGGGAATTGGCTCTATGGCATTGGGCATCTTCCATGCCCACCGAACGATCAATTTAATAAGATCATCAGTGGGCAGAGAGATCCAAGAATTAGAAAAGCCTTCAGGTATACTGATTCCTCTGAGGAAGGTTGAATAGAGGAGCAGCCACCCCTCTGTTTCAGGATTCCCAGGATCTCCCTGAAGGAAACAGCATCAGGGGGTGACCTGGGGGAACCTTCTCCCTCATAAAAATCAGTATCTTCAGTGAAGGACTCTTCCTGGGAGTACTGGGGCTTCCTCTTGCACTTCTTCTTCACAGGGACTTCCTTAGGGGATGATCCAGGGAAGTGTCTGAAGAGGAGACCACTAAAGTGGGAGTCACCTGGGACTTTTGTGCCCTCTGTCCCGGGGATGAAACTGATGGTAGCGTAGGTTGAGAGGAAGAAAAAATCTGTCCCGACAGGTATGGCAAAGACTGAGAGTCCCCACTGGACAATGTCTTCTCCATTATTCTAAAGGCTGTCCCCCACCCCAGTAGAGAGGTAGGAGCCTGGAACCAAAATAGCTCCTTCAGAACTGGGGCCACACCCCACACTGAGGAGGCAGCCTCTGGAACAGTAGCCTGGTTTGATCCTACAAAGGCTGAGGTACCAAGGGACATGGATGGTTCTAAAGGAAAGAAAATTGATCCAAGCTCCGCGAACCCAATCAGAGAATCATGACCCCGGGAGACCTCCAGTGCAAAGGCTTGGAGGAACTCAAGGCAACTCTCGGAACCAGAGAAGAGGATGCTACCAGAATCGAGATAGTCAACACAGGAGGAGTCAGAACTGAGGACTCCAAGGTCTCAACAGGAGTTGGAGGTGGAGGGTATGGAGTAGTTACAGCTAGGCTAGTTCCAAAGCCAGTGTGGTAGGAACCCATGGCCATCAGAAGCTGATCCACCAGTTTCAATATATCGGCCTCAGAAAGACTATTAGTAGAACAAATAGAAGATGAAGAGGGAGATTTAGGGGGTCTTACTTCCACAAATAGGCTAGGTGGCATATCTTTAAAGGGGTCACTGGAAGGAGAGTATTTAGTCCTTGGCAGTTGTAAAAGCTTCAGCACCTCGGAATCTGTAGCGGCAAAAGAAGATGTTTTCGGTTCTGAAAGGAGCATGGGTCTGGAACCAGATAAATCCTCCGGTGCCAAGGAACTCTTCAGTACTGAGGATTACTTAGGCATTTTCTTAGATGGTTCTGAGGACCTTGGAACCAAAGAAGACCTTTTCTTCGAATCAGAAGAAGAAGAAGATGAGGAAGAAGTGCTAGCTTCAACTCTAGGCTCAGGTAAGGCCTCATCAAATCCTGTTTTAAGGAGTCCCTTCAATATTAATTAGTTTTTCCTTTCAGTCAGGGTTCGTGTAGACAAGCTGTGACAAACTGAACAGTCCTCCTGCAAGTGAATCTTTCCCAGAAAATAAACACATAAGGTGCAACCAACAGAATTAGGCATCTTGCCCTCACATTTCTGGCACCTTTAAAAGCCTGAGGTGTCATTAACAAATTTAGCAGGGGAAGGTTGTTGCTTTTCTTGGTCAGCCATTATAATATAAACAACTGTCAAACAGTCATTAGACAAGAGAGAAAGGGAGAAGGAAGTAAGGAATTTTTTTTATTTTTTTTTTATTAAAGACTAAAGGTAAGAGATACAATAATGTTTGTTCTAAAATACCTAAACAGGTAATAAGTAAGAAATAAATTGAAAGAAAGTACCAGCAATGGTACTTAAGTTCTACCAACAGTAGGAGAGGGAAAGAGACAGAATAAACAGCTCTGTCAAGGATAAAAAGAGCAGGTAGATAACAAAACAGGAACTAGACAAGAAGTTCTTAAAAGAGATAAAAACTATTTCAAAAGAATTAGAAAATTGGAAAAATTAGAAAAATAACTCACTGTTATAGCCAAGGCTTTAGAGAAGGAAACTAACACATCTGATCTGCGAAGCGGCAAATGAGATCTGGGGTAAATTTAGAGAGGAACATTATAGGTAGTGCCTGGCTTGAGAGTTTGCGAGGTGGAAGATATGGCCAAGTCGGTTCTGAGGTTTGGAACCAAACCCACTGTCAATGATTGGGTGAAGAATGACAACATCAGATGGAATGTTTTCAAAGGGCAATTAATAAGGACTGTAAGAATGTGTTCTAATACAGACTTATTTAAAGCAGAGCTGGACAAGGTAGTATGTATGTTTGTAGAAAGAGGTTACCCTCATGGATTATTAGTTAAGATAGGGAATGAGGTTTACAATGGTTGGGGTACCAAATATCACCCACTGTTGGGGTCAGAGGCAAATGATGCAAATAACATGGCTTTTGACAAAGGAATAAATAGCAGAATGGCTTACATGAATTCCATAACTATCAAATATGGGAACAGTGTTAATGAAGTTAAAATGCTTATAAAAGTAACTAGAATATTTTTAAAACTGACACTAATCTACATGAATTGATAAGGGAAGTCCCATTATTTACTTTTAAGACAGGAAATAATATTAAGACTTTAGAGGAAAAAAAACAAGCTACATTGGGAGAAATACGATTTTACAGGGCACATGTAGTTGTGCAACATGTAACCAATGCCCTTTCATTCTACAAGTTGAAATGATTTACATTAACAATATTGAAATTCATTTAGTTAAAGGAAATTGTGCAACTAAAGGTGTACTTATTGATGTCTAACAGTAACAATTTCTATGTAGACAAAACAGAGAGACAACTGCATAAATGTGTCTATGAAGATAACTATGATTTAATTAGGAACATTTTAAATAGTGCTTTATACAAGCACAAAATGTTATGTAAAGATCTCAAGAAATTTTTGTTTGCAATACTGAAAATTGTTCCCTACAATGAATGAGGACTTTCTTGAGAAATTTTTTTAGAACTCAGAGAATTGATTTGGCAGTTAAGATTAAATGCCTTCAACTCTCCTGGTTAAACAAACATATCTCTATTATCCCAGCAATAAAAAAATAGAGAAGACAAATTATAAGATGGCAGGTAGTAACATTACACATTTTTTTATTGAATACATATTGCAGTGAATAGCTTTTTAACATACTAGGTTTTTACATTTGGCAAATTAATTGTTAAAAGTCTTAAATACAATCAACATAACATATTTATGCAAGCAATTAAGTATTTTATGCTAAAGTTTTTACTGTTTTGATGGTGTATCTTTAATTAATTTGACATTAATTACAAGGAATATCAAAGGCCTACATAACTGCATTATTTAAATAAACTTCATGATGGGGAAAAATGGTTTTGATGAAGTCCAACAACTTAGGAAGGACAAAAGCGCTTAACCAAAAGTGCTTCAAAATTGGCACTTTTTAATGAAGTACTTATATTCCAGATTTTTTAGAAGATCTAATGGAGTGTGGTAATTTATTGTAGCCTTACAAATTTTACACAGTTTGATTTTTTGCTGACTGTTATGGCTTATTCTGTCTAATGAACTAGCAAATTAAGTGGGCTGACACATTTAAATTGATGCTTTTTTGGGACTTGATGTTTTGCTATGTTTTACATTAAATTTGAATTGTACAAGTAGTTTGATTATTTGTTTTTAACCTAATTTGGCTAAAAGCTACTACCTGAAGCACTTCTTCCTGGTGTTGTACTATGTGAACTTTTTTTCTTTTCTTTGGTTCGAGGAAAGAGGACTAGTTTGAATAGGTTCATAGGTTCATAGGTTTATACTAGGCTATCTGCCCTAAGGCATTTATAAGCCTAGCCCAAATTATTGTGGCTTACGCCACCCCTTATATGAAAAAATACTGTGCCCATTAGTTTGTTGTGCCTAGAACAACTGATGGCCACAGCAGAGTCAACCATCACTGGTTGAGGCAAATAGGAAGCTGGAGAGAATGGCAGAGGCTCTCAGATAACTTTTTCTCTTGTTGTTGTTTGGGAAGGGATCAGTAGATTTACTGGGACCCAGGTCCTAACAATGAAAGGATTCTAAACAACCGATAGTGGACCCTAGAAGAGTTGGCAATTTTTGTTAACTGAAAAACTATCTTCAGATGTAAAGTTATAAAGTGGCAACTACCAAACACACTAATCCCAGCCCCCCATAATGGTGTTATTCAGAAGCAGTACAAGTTTTCCTCAGAAAAAGTAATTTAACATAAAACTCTCCAAACGGTCTCAGTATCAAATGTCAGCTGAAAAAGGTGACTGAAAGCAGGTTAGTGGAGCTTGGAAGTGTTGATAAAGGACATTGACAAGAAAAACAGTTTTGATGAAACATTTGATAAAACATTTCTAAATGACAACCTTTGGAACAAAAAGTCTAAGCCCCTATCACTAACTTCTGATGTGATCTGTAAATATTTTCTCACAAAAAGTAATTATTTTTATAGGATTCCCTTCAAAGAGCCATAGGTAAAAAACAAGTTTCTGACAGAAATTTTTACTAACATCCAATAAAATTCATAGATAGCTTGTTAAATACAAAATCTAAATACAAATAACCAGCTTTATGTTGAGAAGTGTAGATGCAGTAGTTAGTCCCCAGTCGGGTAGTTACCTGCCTAGCCTTGAAGGAGCATTAGCTACCAGTCTGTCTACTGAAGCTTGCAGAGGAGCATCCGTTTCAGTAGCAAGAAAGTTTTAAGATTCAGCACCACAGACATTGATTTTCTCCTATTTCCCTCTTGCAGGGCAAAGGCTAGGTTGTTAGAAGGTATTTTGAAGCTTTGAAAGTTGGCCGGCTGGTCCCCTATAGCTTAAGCTGCTGCAGCAGTTATCTAATGATGAACATCAGGCTTTGTCTGTGGTGACCAAGGAGGTGGATTACAGTCAGAGAAGTGCAGTTCAGTAATGATGATTATGATTTGTTGGAGACAACTTTACAAAAAAGGGACATGTTTTTTGGCTGTTATAAAGGAGTGCCAGCAATGTTAAATTTGGTATCAGTTATTAATCCCTGTGGTTCTTAAAGTTCTTGTAGCTACGGGAATGCAAATGTTTACCTCTTCTCAGTCAGCAATGGATACTTTGCAGAGCTTGTGATTTAGAAATTTTTGGGGGTGGAACCAGGAAAAGTATAAAATATCCCAAAACTACTTAATTGGAGGAGAAATGAAAGAAAAAGGAAGACAGATGGACAATGGTACTGTAGTTACATATTTCTTGGGGGAGAAGAGTGTTGAAAAGAGAGAATTACCTGGGCCATCTGAATGAACTTGAAGTGTAAGGACTGGCTAATAATTAAGATTTTTTTTCAAATCTGCCACTGAGAAAGAATCAAAAGTGCTTTTGAGACTTTTGACTTTGTTTAAGTAATGGTAGTATTGTGGATTTTGTTCTGACATTTGGGTTATGACATTGCCCGAGATGGTGGTGCAGTTAAAATTCCTACTTAATTTAGACTGCATAGAGGTACTCATATCAAATCTGACAAGACCTTTTTAGAAAAACACTACATCTGAATATAATCAGGAACATGTACAGGAAACATGGATGGTTATGTTATTTAAGTCATCAAAGAAGTGTTGTTAAAACGTGTTTAAACAATAATCAGACAGTTAAAGGTACTGGTGTTTTTGCACTGAGTAATTCTGAATGTAACTAGTCAAATAGAAGAAACTATGGCAGTTAATGCTTCACAAAATAAATACCGAAGTAGTGATGTTCAAATGCCTTTAATAAGCATTGAATTGAAGTGTGCATGGTAAATTTAAAATTACATTAACATTAAGGCACTCCACGTACTCAGCATAAACTGCTTTGATGTTTACTTCTTATGTTTAACTAGTTTGTGACATTATTTGTGAAATATATTTTTCTGTATGTGGAAGTGCATAGAGTTTATTTTTGAATACAGTTATGCTTTGTTGGTAAACCATTAAGTACTAACATGACTTACTGCCTTTACTTGAATGTAATGCCATGTTAGCAAAAGAATTAAGACTTAATTCATGCAAATATGTAAGAATATGTTGATAGTTCTTTAAAAATGCATTCAAATAATCTGCAGGAAGGTTGTGTGGTAAATCTGAATAAGCAACTGCAATGACTGAATGCCATTTTATGAGTGCAAAAGAATTATAGTAGCTAATGTAAAAAAATATATAAGAACATATGGCTGTTATTTTTAAAATGTGTCTAGAGAACAGGCTAAAAATGTTTTTTTTTTTATATGTGGAACATTTAAAGCTTTGCTAACATCATGGCAATATATGTATGTGTTTCACAGAGCAGCCTGCTGACTATCAGCTATATCTAGCTATTTAATGAAGTTATTTATGAAAGATACTTCTGTAGCTTAACATTTAAAGACCCAATCAAAATGCTGAGGAGCAGACCGGGACTGTTCGATCATATCAGCATAAAACACAGTTTTTCAATGTTCAAACTCAATAAAGCTGGAAGCCAAAAACAAGTCCACGTACAGACTAAAATCCGATGGTTTATTGCAAGCAATGGCAAGCGCTTTCACCCATGTGAGTTTCTTCAAGACAAAAAGCACTCACAGTACAGAACTAATTTATATTTACATTAATCACTACAATTATGACATCATATCCTGTTGGCTAATTATTCTTAAAACATTAGTACATCTCTGTATACAGGGAACAACCTGTAACATAGCATATCTGTCAACAGGAAAACAATAAAAAAATATATTTAGAATCTATTCAAAATGTATGTTCAGAAATATAAAATTGCTTATCCATTAATAGGACACATCACATATTGCATTAAAAATCATTCACTTCTGTCTGTTTCTCTATTAGAATCACTTAAAATAGACATGAAAAAGTCAACACGTGTCTATAAAATAAATATAAAAATCTACAATGACAGCATTTAAAATTTCACTAACTTCCTTTTTAATACTGGTTTAACTGATATTTTATCATTCAATCCAGGCTTCTGCTCCGCCCGTAACCTAATAATCCACTTAACCTCTATATTTTCAGTGTAGTTCCTTGTGCCCCCTTAAGCTAACAGTGTTGACTTGCAACACTTGAAACCTAAAGGAATGTTGTGAATCAGTGTCCAAGACATGTTTAGAAAGGGCATTCTTAACTGATCTAATATGTATATGGTATAGGTGTTCTCTAATTCTGTCCCGTAGTATTCTGTCCGTTTTTCCTACGTAAAATGCAGGGCATGCTATACAAAGAGCAAGGTAAACAACATGTTCTGTTGTGCAGGTAGCTACGGAATCAAACCTAAATCTCCTCCCTTTGACTGGATGCACAAATACAAGGTCACTATTTAAATAACCACAATAGTTACAACTATTACAAGGGGTAGTACCCAAAGAGGAAGTGCTTCTAATATCCATATGAGTAGCCCTCAGATATTGCTACATATAACTAAATGTGGTCATTAGATGCGATATAAGGTGAAAGCATTGTCTTATTTGTTGAATGAGCTTTATGCATACTGTTAAGACACTAATCTAAGTGAATGTTCTTTCCATAAAATTTTCTCTTGCTTCAGGGTAAAATGTGGGTATTTTCTAAAGCCATATATCAGAAAATGTCTGTTTGCTATGATGTGGAAAGTATGTCACTATTTTTGGTAATGCCTTAGCATTTGGGTAGGAAATATGATTTATTTATAAATGTTATAACACTGTACTGGTTTGATACTGGCTGGTTAACTGAAGGGCTGATGTACTGCTTTGAGGAATTGTTTTGGGGTTAAGCTTTATATTTGTTTGTAAAGAGAAGGACAGTCAATAGGTGTGCCATGCTCTTTTTTAATGTTGTATCAGCAATTCCTATACAATGTTCCAGGTATAATTATGCCTGTGATTTACATGACAGTAATTTTGAATTGCAGCTAGGTATATAATTTATACATTTTGGTCACTCTTTTGTCAGTGTTGCTTATGAAAGGACTCATACTAGAAGTTCTGCAGGACAGTGTTGTTTGAATGTGATATGTTGGCTTTGTGCTCATGACTTCGTCACATTGCCTGATTATCAGTGCAAATTATGGCCTTTCTGAACCCCAAGTTAACCTCTTTAATATAAGCCTCTTCATTGATTACATTCCTGAAGCCTGGAAAGCAGCCATTGTAATGCTGTTACCCAGGGTGGCCCAACCACTGACTGTGGTAACTATAGGCCCATTAGTCTCACCAGCCTCATGTGTAAATCTATTAAATCTATTATCTCAGATTTCATTAATCTGGACATTAAAAACCTCTTAACTTAGGACCCTCATCAATATGGTTATCAAAGAACAATTCTGCCTCTTTAACCTCATTAATTCCTTTAGTAAGTAGATAGTGTTTAAACAGTACATGCAACATATCTGGACATGACCATGGCCTTTGACACTATTCTCCATGCCGGCATTATTAACAGACTTGTAAATTTGAATATAAAAACTTATGTTTTTCAATGGATAGTTAACTGTTTATTTGACAGAACCCACATTTTTAGAGTTGCAGATGTCAGTTCTCAAAAACATTACCAGTGGTGTACCATAGGGATCAATGTTGTGCCCTCTTCGGTTTTGCATCTATTTCACATACCTTCAAGTCAGCATTCCTGACTAATGGTTATCTAAGTTTGCAGATGACTGTAAACTGGCTGTTGTTATTCAATCTTCCACAGACTCACTATTGCAAGAATGCAAGTTAAACCATGCTAAAAAATGGTGCAAGGACAATGGTCTCAAATTAAAGATGAAAAATGTAGTGTAGCTCATTTTGGTAAACAAAACATTTTCAGAAAACAATATAGGTGACACACATCTCCAATGAGACACTGTCATATGGTATCTAGGTACTCTTTTTGATATTTCCTTATCTTCTGACCATCATGTCACTGTAGTACTTCTGTCTGGCTTATATAAAATCCAAAGGAATTTCTTCTAAAGTTAGAGAAGTCTTAAATCTCACTTACTCAAATCACATCAGATCCATTTTGAATATAAATGACACCTTTGGCAAGCATTTGTCTAGACATAACACTGAACACCTCAGTGATTCATAATGAAAAAATCTTAAAAATTCTTAGTTGTCAAGACAGACTGGCAGCACTCTTTCACTACTCACTCTCTTAAAGACTCCTCCATGTGGATTTATGTCTAGCTTTTTCAGCCATGAAACATCTGACTCGCTTTGACCTATTCCTTCACAAAGTAAACAGTTCCTCAAATATCCAGTGAAAAAAACTAAACTAAATCTTCAACATATAAACAGGACACTTTGGTGTGACAGATTCATATCCCAACATGTTTCCTTCTCTGGAGCAAACTTCTTATACATATCAAACAGAGTTATACCTTTGTCACCTGCAAGATAAACCTAGATAATTTAATGGAAAGTCTCAAATTCTCTCCTGATCTATCTTGTGTTATCTGTCTAGCCTTGTAATGGTCTGCAGACTGATTGCCTAGATCTTACCTATGAGCATACATCTGTGTACGGTAAAAATATGGCACCTGTTTAGAATAAGTCATTGGCCAATAAGGAAAAATAAGCACCAGTGTTGCAGGGTGAAATGATCAAAACGTATGCTGCATAATATGATGTCTAAAGAAAGGCCTTGTTTATGCAGAGTGAGTAACTTTTGATGGGGATTAATAATGATGACAACTGGCACTTTTTTGGATTTACATGATTGCTGGGAGTACCTCAAACCACAAAGCTTATGTCCATGCATCCAAAGAAAACTATTCATCAGATGAAGTCCCGTTGTTTAGGGATGAAAGCTCTTAACCATTGTGTTCATCTGTGTATGTGCTGGTGTTTATTAAACACATTTATATATTGACTGCAGTGGTGGTGCTGCGGTAGCATTGTTGCCTCACAGTAAGACGTTGTCCTGTTCGATTCTCAGCTAGAGTGTCTTCTGTGTGGAGACATGCATGAATGGGCGTACCTTAGTTGAAGGTTGTGCGTCAGGGCCGGCAAGTTGGCACGTAAAAATCTACTGCCAATCATTAGCGGACCGGAGTTCCGCTGTGGCGACCCCTAACCGGGAAAAGCCGAAAGACACAGCAACATATATTGACCTCCTGTAGTCTGAACAGTTAATTGTTCTGATGCCACTTGAGCCTGTTTTTGGTTTATGATTACTGGGAGAGAAAAACTCAGAAGAAGGAAGAATGTAATATGTAGGTGAGAAGTAATATAACAGTGATGTCGGTAGTCATGTGATGAAAGTGAATATGTCAGTTTAAGAGCAAACTACCACATCACTGCTTGTTGACAAGGTTATGCTGTCACTTTGTGTAAATAGCTTGCAAATATGCAAGTTTTTCAGTTGCTGATGTTTATTCAGTGTAAAATGTATATCTTGCTGTGACCAATAAATAAATATTTATTTAAAACAAAGCTTAATGATCATCTGTTACACAGCCACCTGGATGAAGAGTGAAAATTTTCTTTGTGGAATCTGGACACTTTTCATTTAAATCTTCTTGTTCTTCTTCCCCTTCCCTCTACTGATGCATCAAGGATTGTAGTCAGTATTTTTACAATATGTATAACATAGCTATACAGGAAAATGCTTGCTTCACTGCCTTTTCCTACATAGGAGGGCAGCTAAACATTTTGTTTTGATATGTACATTTTACAACCTTTGCCTGATGATCATCGATCACCTTCCAACTGGACTCAAGTCCATTCATACCCTAGGGGTGTGGGGAATCCCTCTGCAGATCAGTTAATGTAAGAGCCATAATTCAGGCTAACACTGATGAATTTGATGCTCTCACTAGCAATTCGGTGCTCTCATTAGCAATTCTGCTAAGAAAACTAGTTTCTGAATGGCTCTAAGCCCTGCCCTTAAGTGGTGACATGAGCACCTATATCACTATTTCTTATGTCCCTTTAACAGTGTGTGTCATGCTCCACACATACAGCCATCAAGGGTTGCTATTACCTGCTTGGGTGACCACATCCATGTTTCAATGCACTAGCTCCTTCCACTATGACTTTATCCCCACCCTCTATCAGGAATCATGCCTGAGAGAGGCATATACAACCATCCAGGACACACCCCTTCCCTTAGGATAGACACACCTATCCACCCCTGCCATGCTACTTTGTGTCAGAGCTACTATCAAACTCAGGTTTCTTGGCTTTATCCCTCTATAACATCAGTGAAGTCTGGATATCTAGACTTCACCATGAAAGATAACATTTAAAGAACTCAACCAAAGTGTCCAGTTCTTTTTTTTTTTAAATGCTTCTGACTTTTGCAATCATAGTGTGGAAATGCGATGTGAAGGAAAATGGGTAATAAACTGAAAAAAACACAGCCTCTCAAAATATGTGTGATACAATTAACAGGACATTTTTGGTAGTGTGTATGTGGTGGTAGTGGAATGTGACTCCATTGTTAATGAAATGAGGAAAAATTGCCTCACTGAAAGGGTGATAGATAGTAAGACTGGACTAAAGGAGGTCTGGCAGACTGAAAAGCAATGAATATTTTAAGAGGACTCAGAAATAGAAGAAAGATAGAAATAACAGGGGGATGGGACAATGACTAAAGGTAGGATTCATTACTTAGACATAACTGTCAGACTTCTGTCCATTTCTATCCCCTACTTCTTCTCATTTCTTAGGCATGTGCAATATTATATAAAGCACAGCAATATTCTCAGCTGAAAGGCTATCAGGTGCTGCTGCATTGAGGTAGCTGAAAGGAGAGTAAAGACATTAATGTACATACATGGAATGGTGTGTTGCTTCGATTTATGTTTAGGGCTTGTATTATTTATTATATTTCTGAGGAAAAAGGTAGATAGATTTTTTCACAGCCTTGGATATCACAACAATCCATGTAACTTAAAGCCTCAAATATTCTAGATATGTGTTACATCCCATGCTAGGAAAGGTATATTCTGCAACTGAAAAGTGGTTTGGAATTCCTGGGTCCTTTTCTAATTTAATATGAGGTAACTGCACAATTACCTTAATAGAAGCGAATGACAAGTTATTTCCCTACAGAGAAATCTCAATACAGTTCTTATCAATGTTTTCTTTTCGTGTTTTAACCATAATGAAAGTACTCAAAAATGGCAAGTAGCACAAGGTTTATTAGAAGTTCTTAAAAACTATTTTAAAATTCACTTACCTTACTTCGGGTATAACATACATACCATATGAGAATACCTTTAAATATATAAAACAAGGCAAAAAATACCCAGCAGAATGTTGGTAATGAATATGCCAGGTCACTTCAATGTACTAATACTTTTCATCCCTAATATAGGATTAACCTGAAACCTAACATTTAACCCACTTTTAGAGTGTGATCCACACTGTCGCTTGACTGCAATGACCAAACTCAGTCATTAGTAATTAATGGCCCATGGTAACTAGCCATGACACCTAAAAAAGAAAAGAAACACAAATAATCTGCCTCCATAGTGTATTTAGCTACTGTACTATTAATGCTCTCATTGTATATATCCTTCAATGGTTTACTAACTTCTTCTTTCGGCTTTTCCCGGTTAGGGGTCACCACAGCCGATCATCAGCCTGGAACCCAACCTTCCACAGAGGCACACACTCACACCTAGGGCCAATTTAGAGTGTCCAATCCACCTACAGCATGTCTTTGGGATGTGGGAGGAAACTGGAGAACCTGGAGGAAACCCACACGACCACAGGGAGGACATACAGACTCTGCACAGAAGGCACCCCAGCCAAGAATCGAACCGGAGAACCTCTTGCTGTGAAGAGGCAATGCTAACTGCTGCACCACCATGGCTACCTCTTCAATGGTTCTCTATTAATCATAAAAAAAAAAAACTTGATTAAAATAAGTTATTAGATTCTTATTTAATGAAATACATTGAAGTGATTTTCGTTTGTAAAATAAACTTCACCCGACCAAAAACCATGTCTTTTGGTCTGACGAAGTTTGTTATTTTACATACGAAAAGCACTTCACTGTATTTCATTAAATAAGAGTTTTGCTTGCACTCTGGTCATTTTATTGTGGTTTCTACAGTTTGTCTTTTTTTTTTTTTTTTTGGAAGTTATTATATTCAACAAATTTTCTCTACCTTTTCTTAGGATGGCAGCCCCTCTAATAATAAACCTCACCTGATTTAATTTTCAATATTTCCCTGACTACTGTTAAAGTATCTATCCATTTCAAATATCGCTTCAGTATTCTCTTACTGGAGGATCTCTCTATCCTGTCTACAGCAAGCCTGCCACATGAGAATTGATTTTAGGCACACTATTTGCATTTTTGCTAAAGAGTAACTAATTATCAATCAAGAGAACAAGCACTTTGTTGAGGTTACTTACACAGCTAGTGGCTTGTCCAAGCAAGTTTAGGAAATAGTATTTTTGTTAGATGAAGGCACAGGAATTGACTTTTGATAGGACAGTGAAATTAGAAAGAAAATTGAGGGTATTCAAAGTGCTGGAGAATGAGAGTGGGCATTTTTGTAAACCTTATTTCACAATGTTGTGTGGCTAGATATCTTGTAAAAACTTTTTGCAGTTAAGTAAATAGCATACATTTCAAAAGTATATCTAGTCACATTAGTCCCATCCATTAAGTTTAAAAACACCTGGGTGCATTGTCTAGTGCTTTGGACAGCACCACACATTTATGAATATCCTTGATAACTTTGGTTCTTGCTTAAGAAGAATATAGTAGCGTTATCATTAAGTTTCATAGTTCTATGCCATGATGGTAGTGAATCAAGACTGCACTGCACTTTGCCATTGATTGTAGTGATTAGAGTCATCATGATACTGGAGAGTTTGAAATGAAAATAAAACAGATGTCATAGTGCTAAAAATATTGTTTCAGACAACTTGTATGCATCTTGCCAGTATCTACAACTCAGGGTAAGTGAGGTATCTGCAGTTGTGATTTACAGTGCTTTCCAACATCTGGGTTTTAACCATTTCCTCTATAGTCTTTTTTTTACTCTTGCAGTACACATGACTAGAGTGGACAGTTTCCATAAAACTGTGGGGAAGAAAGACTTTTAAGGTCTGTAGAAGTAAAATCCATAGGACAGGAAATGTGGCATACATCATTACCTTAACTGGTGGGCTTCTAGTGGCATTGCAAATGGCATCCCTGACTTTCCCTTTGAAGTTGCCACTCTAAGGCATAGTGTATAATAAATACACAGTCTTTATGAAGTGGCTCAAACTCTTAAATTGGTATTCATGCAGTCAAAGCAGTATACTGGGCCAGGGCAGTGCTAGGCCTGCAGGAAAAGCTTACCAATGCTGAAATCCTGATCAAAGCCCAAGATTTGAACTAAGGTCAGTTGCCACATCTCTTTCTACACCAACAGAGATTGGAACTGGTACCTAGAGCTTTGATCTTCTGCACATGGCATGTAGATGTGTAAACTCTGTTAATGAAATTATTCAGCACCTTGGACTCTGGATCCATATGCATGTATGGTTGCACCTGTGAAGTCAAGGAATAGGAAAGGAATAACTTCACAAACATCACACAAAAGATTTGAAAAGTTCTGGATGGTCCTTTGATTTTATTTATTTATTTATTTATTTAGTATTACAGTTTGATGACCAGGATAGTCCACTGGGCCTGGAAGAGCCCGTTTTCAGTGGAGACCCGGGGAGAAAAGTTTCACAGGATATAGACAATTTTACAATAGTTACACAAAAGTAAATAAAGTAGTAGAACAGTGAAAAATACAGAGATAATATACAATTGTTAAAAAAAGTCATAACATTTCTAATGCTAGGTAATGATTTACAAAAGTGAGATTCATGTAGTCTAAACATATTAAAACTACAGGCATTTCAGTTGAAAAAAATATGTAAATAAACATTTATGTACAGATAAAAAACCTGCCTGTAGTCTCTTCTGCTTCCTTTGGAGCCAGTTCTTGGGAAGCCAAGCAGTAGAAAAATTGCTTTGACAAGTCATCAAAACATACAGAATGGAATAATTACCAGAAAGAATATTTATTTCATGAATGTTATTAGCCAGTTCTTCAGAGAACAGGCATGCGTTGTATCAAACTTAAAATGTCTGCCAGTGCCATCTGCTGAGTTATACAGACAAAGAAAGCTCCTAATGAGGAGACTCTGAGGACTGAAGAGTATGGTCATCAAGATCTGATCTGAACATAGGGTGGGAGATATCTGACACACAGAAAGATGAATAGAGGAGGGAAAAAGATGTTTAGTTTCCTAAAGAGTTGGGTTTGATGAATACATCCTGGGGTGGGCGGGGGGGGGGGGGGCACTGCAAAGTTGTTATGTCACAGAAGAAAGTTGTGAGTGTGATGCTTCTCCTTGAAGGAAAATTCCTTTATTCAAAGTTGTTCCAAATGAGAATACTCCCTTTCAAGACATGAAGTAGAAAGGGTCATAACAGATGTTTTAAAATCAGAAATGTAACTATTGTTGCTACAACCAAAAAATGTTGATTAAGTCAATACAGGTAACACCAGTGTTGCTGGAACCGATATTCACAGAAGCAGTCAAAAATGAAGCAGCCCTTCACCATCTGGAGAAACAATGTAAGTGGTATTACTTTTTCTTTACATTTTTCAGATACAGTATCCCATTTAGGACAGACCTACAACTAGGATTAAAATGGTAATGAAATCCCCAGCTTGCTGACCCTCCAAAGTTCCTTATTCCTGCCAGCTGATGGATGCAGACATTAGCCCGACTATTGTTTCAGGTGGGTGTTGTGGGAGCACTGACTGAGATAGACAAAAATCAGACAGCAGTTCACATTTTGGTATTTTTTCTTCTGTTATTGGCACTTAAGATGGAAATATGTCTGAAGTTAAAGGTCTAGGATTTGCAGAAACAAGTCTAACAGCCAAAGACCTGTAATGTGTTCTTTATCTGCACTGTTATGGTAGCTTTATATTCAGAACAGAAAAGAAAAGCAAAATGTGAAAACAAGAGAAAAGAAGTATGTGATACCTAGATCAAAAGAGAAAAGAAAATAATGAAATAAGGTAAAATAAAAGAAAAGAAAATACTCGTTGCTAGCATAAGTTCTTAAGGAAATGGTAAAGAATATACACAAGAAATGGGTTGGACGGTTTTCATAATGGTTAAGGTGTTAACCATGCAGACACAAGGTGCAGGATTTGATTCTCCCATGGGGTAATTGGCTAGGCTTAAAATGGACCAAAAAGGGCAGTTAGCTTAGTACTAAGCTATGAACCTATGAGCCTATGATACTGGGAGATCAACAATTATGAGTCACAAGAAGAAATTAATTTAACACCTGCCTAATAACTCTTATACCACTCAAGTAAGAGCACATTGACAGACTATACCCAACATGAGATTTGTTCAGCTAGACATCAAAGAGGCGAGGGGAGAGGGAAGGAACTGTTATGGAAAGCATTATAGAACACCATGTTTTGAAAGTAATAAAGTCCATATGTAACGGCAAAAATTATATGCTAAAAGTTAGATCTCCTGTGGCAAAGGCAGGTAAATATTGTTATTGCAGAGGGAGAAAGTACCTGCAATACCCTAAAACAGTCTTCAACCAAAGACTCACATAAGAAACCTTCTTGAAAGGGAAATTCCAATTATTTTTATGAATAACAAGGAAGAGACCAGAGACACAAAAGAAAACACATCTTTTAAGAATAAATGTCAAATCCACAGCTATATAATCTGCATTATTAACTTACCAGGGCTACAAAAAAGTGAATAATGCAGAATGTATTCCATTCTCGTATACATAATTTATTCTGAAGAATCTGCATTATTAACTTATTATGGCTACCCTAAAACAGGCCAAAGCAGGATGAACATCATCTTCATGAATGCACTGAACTGAGAACAGATTTTGTAGGTAGGGAAGAAACAGGCAGCACAGCTTGGATAATAATGTTCTCTAATTAAGAAGAGTATGTATGAGAAGACTGCTTGAAATGGGAGGCACAGATTTTTAAGTGTGTTTACTTAGAGTTGTATATGGCTAGGCATTAATAGCTCTCATGATTGCTTAACTAGTATTTTTCCTGCAAAGCAGGAAAAGCAAAAATAAATCCAAACCACTTTGTCAGCTAAAGAACCATTTTCCCCCCTTTTGTAACAGATGGCAGACAAGACGTTGTTTACTTAAATATCAATTGCTTTATAGAAATCTAGGCTCCTCAATTGCCTTGAGGTCACGAGTTTACTGCATTTTATAATTCCATGAACTTATTTATGAAAACTAGCCTTGGAAAATATCTATGTGAAAAACAGGGCTTCAAATTATGGAATTCTTGAATTTTAATCATAATGTTTAGAAAAAAGAGAAGAAACCTGACTGGTTCAGATGTAAAATTTCTGAATGTAGATGTACCATCCATTTCACTTGAGAACACTAAAGTGTTAGTGGTGGCCAAACCACAAGAAAACTATGCTTCATGGTTTGAAAAAACAATGCATGTTACTAGACTGATATTTAAGCACTTTGAGTAACTGTCAGGCTTGCAGATGGCAACCAGCATTTTGAAGTATGTTAGCCACTAGAATTTAAAAAATTCTTGAAGATGCATTTTAATTTCTTAAACCATATAATCAGAACAGTACACATGCCTAATTGCAGAATAGTAAATTAAAAAGCTCTACTGCAGGCTTTAAATATATTTTTGAGTGTAATTTTTATTCCCACCTCAGAATATATATCTGGGAAATATGGGGAAAAGGGTGCAAGGGAGGAAGGTCTGCCTTCCTGAAAGATAAAAAAAATTAATTTTCTGTAAAGTTGATTTCATTGAGGCTGCTTGCAGTTTTACTATGCAGGTCATTTCATTCAAGGATGCAGAGACATAAGCAAGTAACAGACAAAATATTCCTTACCCCATTTGATTAGAATAAGCTAAAACGTACTTCTAAACAAGGAATGCACTCAGCTTTTTGTAGATTGGTAGCATGATCCATTAAGGTCAGAAGACCTGTCAACTGTTAATATTTTTACCTCATATTTTTGATCTGTTCCCCATACAATTTGTAGTTTTCTGGCAAATTGTTGAGCACTAAAGTCATTAAATAACGAAAGGCATTTGAATTTCAGACTTCGTATACTGTTATTTTATCAACTTTGTAAGCTTGTAAAAGCAATATTTAAAACCTGTCCCCGATTCTGGGCCTTTAACCCTCCCTATTATTTTTGGCTTTGTCCAGATATCTTGTGCTAAGAGTGTGAGAAGTATGAAGCTTATCGATACATATGAAAGCCCTGAACCACTTTAAAGTAAAAATGCTTTAATTGTTCTTAAATCACTTTGTAATGAGTAAAATGAGTTTCTTGGTATGTCTTTGTTTTGTGATTGTATAATTAGTCCCTTTTTATCTGATATCTTGCACAAGAAAGCATGAGGAAAGGTAAGGAAATATAGTATAACTTTTCAAAATGCAGTTGCTAATCTTGGAGTTAACACCTGAAAGATATAGCTTTTGAAAGGCTGTGGGGCTTGTATTGAAGCAATAAAATATACAAACAACTATTAAGATGGACTTGTATGCTGGTTTTGTTTGTAAGCCTTATAATGGCATCAAAATTTAACATATACACTAAGTATAAGATCCTAAAGAATGCCAATGGTTTTAACCCCAGTAAATGATTATAAAGATGGGGGGGGGGGGTACTTAAAAGTATATGTAAAAAATCTAGCACTGTGATAAAAATTCAATAACAGAATGATCAACACTGAAAACTAGATCATTAATTTAGTGAAACATGGGCAACTGAAAAATCATGGTTTCTCTCAAAGCATGTTTTTTTTTCCCCATTCCCCTGCAACCTTAAATATGCTAAATGAGATATTGCTGTATCTCAGAGAAAAATGAGTTCTCCAAGACATGGCAGTCGTAATCTTTAAATAAAAATCAAGCAAATCATCCATTTATGATTGTACAAATGCATCATATTTAAATCTTGCATCAAAAAAATCCAGTTATTGGTGCCTTCGTTGAAGCTTGGGTATCAAGCTGGCACCTCGGCACCCGTAAAAAATCTACTGCCAATCATTAGCAGACTGGAGTTCCGCTGTAGCGAACTCTAACTGGGAAAAGCCGAAAGAAGAAGAAGAGTGCCAGGCAGTCTGTACATGTATTGGGTGCTTTCACTAATATCAGAGAGCAGCACTGCACTAGTAATAACCTGTGCACAGTACGCTACATGAAAACAAGGTATTATGAATGCACTGTAGGTAAGGAAATGTTTTTTACAATGTGACAACTATGAAAGTAGGAACTTGCAGGTGTCTGTTTGAGGCTTTGGAAGCAGACTGGGTCTCAGTTTGAAGTGTAATGAATAATTTCTATTTCTGCATCTCTAGCTAAAGAACCATGTGCACAGTAAGTTACAGTGAAAGGGCTGAGTGGATGTCTAGGTGGAAATGGAGGTGTGGGAGGGACAACTACAGATTTATTTACTTTTAAGATCAGATTGTTAGTGGAGGTAGATGACAGCTGTAATGGAAGAATGACTGCACCCCCCCCCGACAAACACACACATGTATGACTTTGAGTAAGGACTGGTGTTAGCACAGTCACGTTTTGACTCTTTTTCCACTAATGAGGGTGACAATAGTCTTGTATCCTGAAAGGTTATTCATTCCTCAAGTGCTAAGGGTAACGTTAGAAGGAGAGTTGCTGGAAAGTTCTATCTGTACTTGTCCCATCTTCCCACTGGTACACCTTTCTTGTGCAGATTTGGCCTGAAATGTAGTCTTATTTTCTGCTTTGGTGTAGCTATCATCCTATTGCCCAAATAGAGAAGAAGGGAAATCCTCAAAAGGAAGTACACAGCCATACACTTAAGCATCCTTTATTAAGCTAAAGTCCTATAATGATTTTTTTTCTTGAAAGACAACATCAACAGGATCAAAAAAGCTTATTCTTCAACATAAATACATGGTGAAGATAGTTTAACCTTTCCCTGAGCTGATAATGAAATCGCTCCCTCTCTTGATCAGTGCTTTGCCCCAGTTAACAAAGTCAAATAAAATAAAAATAAAATGAGATGGTAGCACAACTATTTGAAAAACTTGTATACACTTAATAGGTACTATTCACACAGATCATGTTAGTGTAAGACTAATAAGGAAGGACCCTCAGCTTTATCTGTCAATTTTTGCACATTTTCAATACAGACATACTTGAAATAATGGTTAAAAAATACAGAAATACTTTAGGATTATAAGGTGGTTTATAAAACAGTGACAAATACTTCAGGCCCTCCTATCAAACTTGATACGTACTAACCAAAATGCCCAGAACTGCAATTAACGAATGCAATGCAGAGCATATGGACAAAACACTGTCATGGGATGTGTGATCAGGTGAGGAGACTAAGATGCAGTCAGGTAAGCTTTCCCTGCCACTGTGCTGATCTGTCCTAGTAGGCCTTAAGATAAGTTGGGTGAGAACACGTAATTGCAAAGGGAATATCTACCAGCTGATGCTGAAATTGCTAAAGATTATGTCCTCTGTGCTGAGGTTAAAGATTAGCAAGGCTTCCTTAATGATGGACTCTCCTTTCTCTACAGGAATGTCAATGTAGACCACAGTGAGAAGTTCAGCTTCAATGACTTTTGCGGCAGGCTACTATGTATTTATGGTGATCAGAGGCAGAGAAGATCAAACATGCTACATTATCTTTTTAAATAATGCTATACCTCCTGCAGCTTTGTGTTCTGTCACACCTAAGAATATCCAGGAGGGGATTGTGGTATTGTCATAGTCAACTGGATTCACTCAAGTTTCTGAGACAGCAAACGGGTCTGACTGATGCAGTTAGATCAAACAATGAATTAGACATCATTTTCCTGTTACAAACTGATGTTTATCATTTTCAGTCTTTTAGCCTTTTTCCATATATTCACTGTAGTGTAGGTGAATTTAGGTAGAGTTGCTGGGCACAGGGTTTGGTGGAAGTGACTAGAAAAGATAAGTAAGACTGGTGCTGATAAGAAAGGTGAGAATGCTGAAAGCATCCTGCTAATATGTAGACTTTATTTTGATGAGGACTAAAGTCACATCTGACACATTTCTGTACTGGGAAAATGTTTTACTATAGAATTCTATGGATGAGTCACATAGATTGTAGTTGACTTGAGTAAAGGTGGATTAGTACTTAATTGTTAATCTGGGGGTAGCTGGGACTCCAAACTACCTGTAGTCTGAATATACCAGAAAGTATTAAGGAAACGAAGGGTGAAATTTTGTAGAAAAGGATATTTCTTCCAACTTATTATCTGGGCATACTGTTTGGGTAACATACATCCATGATGATCAGTGTATAACTTTGAATAGCAGATAGCTTAGTACACAGAGTGGATACCAGTATAGTGCACAAATTGGGTAATACTATAGTGCACAGACTGAGTAGCAGTATAGTGTACAGTAGCATAGTACACAGAGTCAGTAGTAGTATAATGTGCATAGTGCAGTGTAGTGTAATACACAGAGTGTGTAGTAGTATAATGTACAAACTGGGTAGTATATTGCTCAGAGTGTTCAGTAGTACATAACATATACTAGACAGTAGTGTAGTGCCTAGAATGGGTGGTAGTACTGTACATAGAATGCACAGTTTTGCAGTACACAATATGGGTAGTAGTAGTATAGTGAACAGATGGGGCAGTAGTACTGTACACAGGCTGCGTGCTAGTATACAGCAGACACTGGGTGGTAATATAGTGCATATAGAGTGCAGAGTAATACAGTACACAGAGCAGGTAGTAATATAGTGCACAGAGTTCAAAGTGAAATGGTTCTCAGACCTGGTAATTGAAATAGTTAGTAGAAGTACTATAGTGCATACAGTAAGTACTAGAATTGTGTAGTGCATTTGTTGTAGGATAGTATAACATATGGCTAGTAGTAGAGTGCACAGACTGGGTAGCAGTATATTACACAAAGCTAGTAGCAGTACAGTGCAGCATTGGTAGTATAACAGTGACTGTAATATACATCGAAGAGTGCGTAGTACTAGGGCATCCAGAATAGATAATACATTAGAGTGCAAAGTGGATAGTACTATAGTGCACAGAGTTAGTAGTAGTTTAGAACATAATTGTTGGCAGTAATACAGTTCACAATGCTGGTACCAGAATAGTGCACAGAGTGGTCAGTTGTGTAATGCACAGACTGTACAGCAGTATACTATAGTGCTAGGGTAGCTAAGGGATGGGAGTGACCTTAAGTGTTATATTTGTGAAGTGCACAACTGCCTCCTATGTATTCTAGTAGTAATTTACAAAGGAGGGCAATGGTGATAGTAATGGTAGATATTTTCACTACAGGGTCAGTGTAGTGCCATGGTAGTGATGTGTAGAACTTGGAAATGTACAGGGTTTTGGTATTATTAAGAGGATACTTCAAACACAGAAGTCACAAAGTCAATTCAATACAGAAAGTCATAGCAACGCAGTCCACAGAAGTTCAGTAGAGACACTCGAGCCTGAGTGCAGAAAGAACAATTCTGAGTACAGAAACTATGGACAGTGTAATGAATAAATAATTCTGAGTACAGAAACTACATACTATTTAATCCGTAAGCAATTCTGACCACAGAACCTACAGGCATTAAAATTCAATGGCGGTGCTGCAGTAGCATTGTCGCCTCACAGTAAGACGTTGTCCTGTTCGGTTTTCAGCTAGAGCGTCTTCTGTGTGGAGATATGCATGAATGGGCATCCCTTCATTGAAGGTTGTGCGTCAGAGCCAGCAACTCTGCACGTAAAACTCTACTGCCAATCATTAGTGGACCGGAGTTCCACTGTGGCAACCTCTAACCGGGAAAAGCCGAAAGATACAACAACAACAGTTTATTAGCATGGTTATTTGGGACAGTAGGCTTTGATTCAGCTATTGTTGACATCTAACAGCACTGTACATAATAAAACATTCTTAACCAAACTACAGTGTATGTAGACTTTTATTCTGAAAGACACAAGATGATTTGGAACATAAAGGAGAGACTGGCACCTCTTCAGCACAGTTCTGGGCAATTAAAAGATAAAGACATTCATTCTAGCCTTATTCCAGTTTCTTCCAGTTATTTCCAGTTTATTCCAGTATTCTACACTCCTTTTAATTCTTAAAATTATACTCATTAAAATGCAAATAATACTGCCATTACAAGACAGTTAAGGCATCCACTTTAAATTTAAGAATTATTCAGGCATAATGCTTCAGTCTTACCAGCACTTATTAGGTATCCTATGTATTCCAGTATTTTAAAAGTTCCCTCCTGATCCATTTACACAGAAAACATAATCCCCATCTTTAATTAGATACATTTCTTTTCATGTCCAGGTTGAGTGCCCTCTGATTCTTTAAAATACTATACTATGGAAAACTAAATATTGTGAATGAAATATCAAGCTGACCAATGTGTTGGTAAATACCTCATATGCATACAAAAGTAGACTATAGATCACATCATTTTGTGGGTGGCAAGTCTGGACTTCTTATGGTGGAGGCTGTGTCCCCACCACAACCATCTACTTTAATATTCTACCAAGGTTGCATATGTTTGGGAATGGTGCAATAAAGCACTTAAAGCAATTGTAATACTGCTTCCATCAGAATGGTTGAAGGGATATGTGATCTTATAGTGAGTATATTAAAACAGTGAGGGTGCCCTTGACCCCAAGTGTGCTATCTTTATCAGAATTTGCCAGGGACTATGTATTTGATACTGGATACTGAACCATTTGGTAACATTGTGAACTCTGGTACCTCTAGTACAAGGCTTGAGATGTCTGTTCACTTAAGGCTAGACATACACACAACAGTAATCATAAGAAGGTAAAATTAAGAGAACAAAAGCCTTATGAGCCAATGCATTACATCCAAAACTCCACGCAGACAGATAGTTGATATCATAAATTATGCCTTGATTTACTTACATAAGGGGCTATGAAAAAATTAAACACAGCCACACACATGGGACATGACAAAACGGACAGACGAAGGATACAAAAAGTTACAAACCTGTAAGTCTGACATGCATCAAGCTGAGGCATATTTTATTAGAGTGCTGCAAAAAGAAATTTTTTTTTCACTAGCTATTTGAAAGATGAGTTGCTTCTTTTAGAAAGTCATTGCATATTAAATTAATGTGTTTTTGGAAAACAAATAACTGCAGAGGGGGACAGAAATAAACAGTGGCTTCTGATTTAGTTTTGCAGATGGGGTTGGCAATCAAGTTACATGACAAGGAGATAGAGCAGTAGTGAAGTGGATTAAAGGATTGCTGTAAGTGAGGGGTCAAAGAACGAGACTGACAGGTGAAACTCTGCATGATGCAGGATCAAGTCAAACTTTGAACTTTACTTGGTTTCAGAGCCTGAAAGCAATCACAAGATATTTTTTTAATTGCATAAAAACTTGACAGAGAAACTCTGTGAATCCAAGATATCAATAAATAATCAAGTGATCAGTCAGCCACTGAACCCAGCAAATTTACCTGTAGAAAATATTTATAGTAACTTCACACAAAGTATAGCAATGTGTGAAGAGTGTTACAGAGATGTCAGAAGACATCACTTGTATATCGACAGACATAAAAACTGTTGACAAGTAAAACTTTAAACACTGAAGTTCCATAGGATCAAGTAACATACTTATTAGTTTTCTAAACAGAATCAAGCAAAACCTGATAAAAGCCCTAGCAGTCACGATAAATAAAACAGTATTACTATAGTGAACAATACTTTATTTACTGTGTTGTACTGTATCATACTGTACTGCATGGTCCTGTGACTGTTTTCACTGTCCCCCTACATATCACAAAGCTACTGTACTGAGCTACATCGCACTGTCTTGCACTGTTTTTGCACTATTTGCACTGCTTCACTGTCCCTTTATATATCACACAGCTCCCTTCTATCTTAGATAGGCCAAGGGACATTAGATTCCAGAAAACTGCAGAATACATTTAACTTGGCACCAGTCTGACTCTACAAAATCTGTTATCAACCTTATCGCACTAGATCCAGAATTTATTTGCCACATACTCAAATTGCTCAGAATAAGCCTACATGTTAGAGGTGCAAAAATTTACTGCAACTGAAGTCAAACTTCTCAGACAAACTGGGTATCAGTACCCACAGTAACACCTCACCTAGACAGTGCAAAACCAACATAAAACCTTTCTGTACAGAAGTACTCCCAAAGTCACTTTTGGTACCCCAAAGACCTCATATGTGTGGCACTGTAAACACATACACTACTGCCGAACCTCAGCAAAATACTGACACCAGTTCCATACCACATATAATTGCTTCCATTACCATCCTGGATAAGCGTCACTACAGTGGTCTGGCCAAGCCCTTCAGTTTATAGGAGCAATCAACTTCCAATGGTAATGTACTTTGCTATATGTGATGCCATAGTTTGGCATATCAATACACCACTCACAAAGCTGCCTGTTAGGTGCTATAATCTTCCATATCATCAAGGCACACAAGTCCCTTTACACTAAGTATGAACATAACATGGCCATTGTCGATGTGGGTGCAAATGACTTCAGATATACCCCCTTAGGCAATGTGAAAAGGTATATGATAGATATCTCTGAGTATGCCTGTAAGGTTGATCAGTATCCCACCATCATTGAGACTGATAGCACAGTATAAGCAAAAGTGGATTGACATTAATAATTTGCTTAGGTATTAATGTCATATTAGGGGAGGAGGGAGCAAACTGTGTAAGCCCAGAGGAAGATGAAATACAATCCCACCTCTTTTGCCAAGGATGGTCTGCACATATTTCTTTAAAGTGCTTTCACATTGGCTAATACTTTATCTACCCCCACAGTGCCTTTCCTAGGCCATGTCAATCTACTCAGGCTACAAACCCAGAAAATACAAATTCCAGTCTGCAAATATTGGTATAGAACTGCTCAGTGCTAGGAGCCTAAATAAGAAAGTTTCCTCCTTCAGTGTCTTTCTAACTATGAAAAATAGGGATATTTGTGTTGTCACTGAAGCCTGGTTCCAGAACAGAGGTATAACTCCTTATTAATCTACCATCTTTCTGTACCACTTTTTTATGGTTGTAATTGGAGACAGCAGTAATGCTAGCAGCAGTGTCACTTCTTTTTCTAAAACACATCACATTTAGACTAATTAACCAAGGCAGTGACCCTCAACACCTTCATATTCTAATATCAGTAAACAAGACCTCATACCACATGCTAACAAATTACATAACCTTAGTTATGACATGCAGAAATTATAAAACAAATCAGTAAACTAGACAGCTTTTTCCTTTAACCCAAACAGAATCATTCTAGGGTACTTTTTCAACTCCTTCCATAAAATGTCACACTTTACATTTCCACAAATGAATATGCACAAAGCTTTCTTGACTTCATCACTATAAATCTCATTGATAAAATAGTACCCTACCCCACTATGTTTGATGTCTTCCCAAACATAGCCCATCTGCTTCTTGTCGACTGTTATACCCTCACTGGTCAAATATGATCACCATACTGTCTTATTCACTGCATAATCCCAGTACAGATCAATAACCAATGTAACCATCTTCAGAGACTTCTTCACGGCTGATCTACTCACGCTTGATGAGGACTTGAAATGGATCAACCACCCTCTGCCTGCAATGAACCTATAGCATGTACCACCACATATGCACACAGTCTATATTCCCATCTCAACTTCTGCATAGAGACTCTTACTCCAATTCACCACAAATACAATGCCAAGATTAGAAACAATTCCCTGTGGTGGAAATCATCTGTGAACAAGCTCATAGCCTTAAAGTGTAGAACAAAAACTCAGTATGGTAAAATATCTTTAAAAGGGTTAACAAAGAATTCAGAAGCATTATCAAAACCTTCAGAGCTCTTTATAACTAAAAATTGCTATGTCAGCAAAGGATAACCATAATTTGTTATTTACTTAGGTTGAAAAAGCTTAGAAATAACACGCAGCACTTCAGCAAGCTTATCAGTTATAAAATCAGTCACTCAGACCCCAAGAATAGAGCTAACATCTTTGCAGATAAATTCAGCTCCATCTTCTCCCCCTGTCCCTCAACGCTTCTCAGTATAAAGTATCCAGCCCATATCCCACCCCCAGGTAATTACCTCTGAACATATATTAAAATTGCTTTCTGAGACAAAGAAAAAAAAATCTTGAAACACAGTGGTGGTAATACCAAATTTCAAACGACAAACGAAGTCACACCAAAAACAGTTTATTCGATAAAGCTTTCAGGTCTACACCCTTCATCAGTATAATTTTACAACAGTAATAACACATTTAAATAGGAGAGTCAATTAAACACATGCTTCAGCCCAACCCACTCAATCAACAACCTAAAATTATTTAAAAGAGCAACCCCATAAAATACAAGAATTATACACACTATAAACTTGATATCACTTTAAATATAACTTAAAAAATATAACTTAAAAAATATACATACATATATATATATATATATATATATATATATATATATATATATATACACACATACACACATGTAGAATTTATAGTACTTCAATAATTAGATTTAAACTAGTAATATGTCTATACCTATAAATACTTGTATATATTAACACAATACAAACATTATAGAATACTTAATGCCCAACTTCTACAGCTAACAACTTCATAATCTTTCTCTTTGCTTTTTTACTAATAAGGGTTTTAAATTCACAGCATTATTTAGACCTGGACTTATATCAGCTTGAAGCCTGATGATCCATTCCAATTCTTTTAATTCTAGGAGATTATTAATATCTCCTTTTCTTATACTAGTACTAACTGTTGCCAATACCCTAAATTTAAATACATGATTAATTCCTTCTTCCATAATGTGTTTACTTAAAGCATTAGTTTGTATCTTTCTCCTGATGTCTGACTTATGTTCTATTATTCTTTCTTTTAGTTTTCTAATGGTTTTGCCTACATAAAATGAAGGGCAAGCTGAGCATGTTGCTAAATACACAATTTTTTCTGCATTGCAAGATGTTAATGTGTTTATTCTAAAGGTTTGACCATCAATAGGATGCTCAAAAGAGTCCCCACCTTCAAATAAATCACTGCAACATGAACAATTATAACATTTCCTTATACCTACCTCTTTCTGAGTTATAGATCTAATTTGGAAGTCTTTATAACAAAGCTTTTGTTTTAAAGTCTCAGCACTTCTATATGCCAAGTAGGGTTTACTTCCCACTATAGATTGAATTTCAGGCATAGCTAACAGTATAGGCCAATTTTTTCTTAATATGACATTCACATTATATGTATTAAGATTATAAGTAGTTATATACCTAACAAATTCCATGCCTTTATGTACTTTATCCTTTTCAGATGCTATTCCTCCTAACAATGTAGGTTTATACTTTCCTTCTCTTTCTAATAATACTCTATTTAACTCCTGCTCAATAGGTTCTTTGGGGTAACCACTTGCTTGGAACTCTTGAGCTATGCTGTCCACTTGCTCAATAAAGCTATCATCATCTGTATTTAACTTACACAGTCTAATGAACTGTGATTTCATAATACCTTTATAAATATGAGGTGCATGCATACTATTCTTAGTTATATATCTTAAGGAGTCAACTTCTTTCTTATATACTTTTGATGTTAATTTATTGTTAGTTTTTGAAAGTGTTACATCTAGGAAGTTAATACTATCCTTAGATGCTTCCATTTTGAATCTCAAAAAGTCAGTCGAACTATTTAAATAATGTAAATATTCCTCAAGTTCTACTTGTGAACCTTTCCATAGCAGAAAACAGTCATCAACAAATCTTTTGTAAAAAACTGCTAATTGATTTAAGGGGTTGTCATTGTGTATTAGTACTTCTTTCTCCCATTCATATAGTACTAAATTGGCATAAGTATTTGCCACTGATGTACCCATCGCAACACCTTTAAGCTGTAAAAATAATTTTTGATCAAACATAAATACATTGTGCATCAGTACCACTTCTAAAAGTGCACATAAAGTTTCTATTTCCCTACTGTGCATTTTTATCTCATTATTTAAGAAATTTCTTATTGCATTGACTCCATACTCATTAGGGATTACTGTGAAGAGGGATGTAATGTCCAAAGTAACCATAATACAATCATCCACATTATTTTCAAATTGCCATCTATGCAGGCATTCCAAAAAGTCATCAGTATTTTTTAGCACTGTACTACAAGTTTTTAAATATTTTCCTAACACATTCTGTAAGTACTTAGAAATGGGTTCTGTTATCCATCCACCACCTGAGACTATAGGCCTCAGGGGTGGATCTAACAGATCTTTATGTATTTGAAGCATGTGTTTAATTGACTCTCCTATTTAAATGTGTTATTACTGTTGTAAAATTATACTGATGAAGGGTGTAGACCCGAAAGCTTTATCGAATAAACTGTTTTTGGTGTGACTTCGTTTGTACAAAGACAAAAAAAACAGCTCTAATGGTCCTTTAACATACCTAGCTGTTTCTTGGCCATTATAAAATACCTCTCATTAGACCTTCTCCTTAAACTATTCAACCTTACCATCTTCACTAGATATATATTAGAAGCCTGGAGAACAGCTGTAGTAGTTCCCATAATAGAAGCCTAAGTAAGAACTCTGGTATCTACTACTGACCTTTCAGCCTCACTGGCTTCATCTACAAGGTGATAGAATGCATGATCATGGATGTTATAAACATGGGCCTAGGGGACCTACAGTTCCTAGACCCTAGACAATTTGGATTCATAAATGGCACAGCATGCCTATTAAACTTGGGTGATTTCTTTGAATAAGTCACAGAAGCACTAGATGAGCGTAACTTGCATAGAGCATACCACAATTTAGTTATGACTTTTGATAATATACCCTAAACTAACATTATCTAAAAACTGGTCAGATTCAAAAGAAATGTAACCCAATGGATTGTCAAATGGCTCACTGATAAACACAACTCTTTTAGAGTTAATAGAATACTACTCTTCATGGCAGTTATTACCAGTGGTGTATCCCACTCTTCTGTGTTTGAAACACTTTTATTTGTTATCTACTTCTACTTCCTTGATGTCAAATTTGACTTAAAGACCTCTGGCTGACCAACTTTGTGGATGGCTTCAAGCTTCTAGTCATCCTCAACTGCCCTGAAGACACATGATCCTCCAGGAGGCCTTAATGTGGACAAACCCATAGATGTCAGGATCACAGCTGAAGGATGAACACTGAATAAACTGTCATCATGCACCTTAGGAAGCACAATCTCTTACTTACCTACCATATAAATGCATACTTCTATCCCTACCCCTTTTTACATTTTTGCATATGGGGTTGGGTATTTCTTCAGGAATGAAACTCATTTAGAGCCAAGGGCTCACACCACCAGGTGGCTAGCCCTACCATGATACCATATAAACAACATCCCCCTTTGTGAATGATGACCTCTCCGTTGACCACCATATTCTCCGTCATTAGGAAAGCCTTCTATCTTACCCAAATAATTACTAAAAGGTATTTCTTCCAGGTTTATATTAGAAGACCAAAAGTTTAAAATCATGAATGCTCTAAAGAGCGAAAATGCCAGATCTCAAAATCATTATTGTGGAGGGCTGTGCCCCACACACCCCCTGCTAAATATATATTCCAACTCCGAGATTGCACTAAAGTGAGGAAAGGGCAAATATTCCGATCTTCACTGTACTGCAATCTCAAAAAAAGCACTTTGAGGTCTGGCATTTTCACTCTTGAGAGCATTCGCGATTTTAAGCTTTCAGTCTTCTTATATAGACCCATTTCCTCCTTGGGATCTCCTCTACTGCAACCATCCAAACACATAACTCAACTTGAAAAATCTCAACAATTTTTAACTATATATATATATATATCTCTAGTATGCGCTCTCAAAGTTACCCACAGCATCTAAAAGCCCTTTCGTTTTTCTGTTTCCTACAGGTTTTAAAAGGCAATCTTTGCATGTTCTATAAAACTGTAAACAACCTAATCCTACCTGATCTACTACATATAATCAAAGCTGGTAGTCACACAAATGCAAGATTAAGGGACTTAAATCTATACTGCAAAACAAACAGGAATCATTGATGTGACAGATATTTTGTCAGAAAGAATCCCAACTTTAGAACAAACTCCCATGTTTTGTAAAGCAAAGCATATCCTCACATTCTTTATATCTAACATACACAAATGGTTTGGAAACCACAAATTTACAGTAGGCCTAGCAGCCTTATTCCTTATGGAGAGGGGACATATCTATTTCAGTCTCTAACTTTTTTCTGTGCTTTCATTTTCGAACCAGATAATGCAAAGTTGCTCATAAATATATCAGTATGATTATATATAACAAAGCAACAAAAATAGATTTGCAGTCATAAAACTGAGAGTTTACAATTAATTACTCCAACTACCTATTAACAGATCTCATTTTGTTTTCATAAAAACTAAAATATATGGTGTAGAGTAAAATAAATCTTAATGAAGCTTCATCTTATTTTAATTGACAAACAAACTATCTAATTTTGTAAACAGAGAGCTTACACCTAGGTATAAGTATGAATGCACAAAAGCACTATCCCACTAAAGGACTATCTGAAGAGGATGTTATATAATTTAAGCTCCACAATGAAGACACAGAACATAAAACTATTCAAAACTGAATACACCAACAAACTGTAATATACATTTTTCACACGACTTTGCCTGTTACCCATAATCACAGTTAAACTACGAACATGCAAAATTCAATACCAGGTTAATCATACACATACAGAATCCATTTCAAACTCACAGGCATTATGGCATCCTTATGTTTTGCTACCTACTGTCCTGTTTTGTGTAACTGGTCCAGTATTTGCCAGCATTTTATTTATTTTATTTTATTTTACATTTGTTGACCGGGCTAGTCTAGCTGGATATATGTCCCTTTTCAGTAGAGGCCCGGGGAGATAAGCTCCAAGGCATGGTCCAAATACAATAATACAAGTTCGAACAAAAAAAAATAAATAAAATCGAATATACTAATAAAAATAGCAACTTTCCTAATAAATTAAAAATCATCAACAATGGTAACAAGTATTTTATGGTACAGAGTTTGTAACAGGATATAATATTGAGGAAAAAAGTCATAAAACAGTGAAATTTCAAGTATGGAGACATAATGCAGGTTGCCAGAAATGGATAAATAGCAATTGCCATAATAAAAAGACCAACAATGGAAACATAAAGATAAAGACATCAACAATGGAAACATGTAAATTGCAGCATAAAGATTTTAACAGGATGTAACACTGAGGTCAGTGTTATAAAATAGTGCAAAATTAAAGTATAGAGACATTATACAGGTTGTCAGAAGTAAACAAAGGAAGTTAGATGAGTAGTAATGTAGCAAAGGAGTTACTTAAGAATAGAATGTATAAAAAGGATGTACATAATGAAAAAGGGTAGATAAGAAAAATATGATAAGATGGAAAATGTAGCAGAGGATAGTAAGCACTGAATAGGTTAGTCAAATTAGTAGAGGTAGATGACTAGTCTGGTTTGGAACAGAGGCATAGCCAGTGAGTTTTGAGGAGAAGTTTAAGTCTATTTTTAAAGAGAGATAATGAGGTGAGTGAGGAGAGGTTATAAGGGAGATGATTCCAGGATTTACCTACAGAATTAGAGAAGAGGGAATCCCCAGCTCTGTTGTTAGGTTTGTGGTGTGGACTAGAAGTTTGTGAGATGAGCATAAGGACTTCAGATTTGTATAGGGGGTGATGAGGGTAGATAAACTTGGAGTATTAGAAGGTTTATAAAGAATGTTGTGGGCAAGGGTGAGTTGGTGAAATTTAATCAGGTGTTGTAGTTCTAGCCATCCTAGCTGTTTTAAATGTATGCAATGATGGGTTCGGACTGGGTTGCCTGTAGCAAATCATGCAATGTTATTATAGGACATTTCCAGTTTGTTGAGGTTATTCTTGGAGAGATTAGTAAAAATGGGAGAGGCAAAAAGGAATGTAGAGATCAAATGGGTGTGGGTGACAGTAGTTTTAGCAGTAGGGGAAAGGAAGGGTTTTATCCTATAGAGGGTGCCAATTTTTTATTAACAGTCTTTATGGTATTATTGATGTGGATGTCGAAGTTCAGATTATTGTCGATGGTGACACCTAGTAGTTTGGTGGTAGAGTCAGGAGATATTATAGTACCATTGGTAGATGTCACTGAGAATTGAAGAGGAGAGGACTTGAGAGTAGGAGTGAAGAGGAGGAGTTTGGTTTTCTTAGGGTTCAAAAGAAGGCAATGCTGAGTGAACCATTGTTCAACTATGTTGAATACTTTTTGGGTGAGAGTATGAAGGTCACGGGAGGATGTAGCTGAACATAATAGTGTTGAGTCATCAGCATATTGTATGCAAGTGGCTTGTGGGATAGCTAGATGAAGGTCATTAATAAATATAGAGAAGAGAAGAGGTCCAAGTATGGACCCCTGAGGGACACCTAAGGTAACAGGTAGATGGGTGGAAAAAGTATTTTGCCAAAGTACTGCTTGCTGTCAGTTGTCAAGGTAGGATTGGAACCATTTTATTGAAAGTGGGTCTAATGACAGAGATTTTAGGATGTTTAAGAGAATTTGGTGGTTTACCATGTCGAATGCTTTGGACAGGTCGATAAATAGAGCAGAAGAAAGGTTATTCAGGTTTC
>NC_056741.1:1846794811-1846887311 GCF_019279795.1 Protopterus annectens
ATCATCCTAGTAATCATTTGGTTATAGGAGGGCTGTCCATTTTTACAGGGTGTAAACACTGTCAGAGTAGTAAAAAGTAGCTATGACTAGAGAATCATCTAATACATAAAGTTAAAGAGCATTGTACCTATACCCATTAAGGAGTAGAATGAGTCAGAAAGTAGATCTGGCATGCAGACTGATGGTAAACAAATATTCTATGTTACCCAAAATTCATAAAAACTTGGAAAAGCCCCCAGGCAGACCCATTGTATCTGGGAAGGGCTCATTGACTGAACCTCTTTCTGCTTTTTTGACAAAATATCTCAAACCATTATTGAAATATGTGCATTCTTGTATTCAAGATACAACTGAATTTCTGTATATAGTGGATGAGATGCAAATTGAACAAGGATGGTTATTATGTACCCTTGATGTTTCGGCCCTTTATATGAATATCCCTCATTGGGCTGGCCTTATGGCACTGGAGTTTTGGTTAAGTAAGGCAGGTTTGTATTCTCCAGGTTTCAACACATTTTATTATGTTTAACTGAACATGCCCTTACCAAAAATATGTTTTATTTTGGAAACCAATGTCATTTACAACTTAAGGGAACTGCCATGTGGGCCTCATTTGCACCAATATATGCCGATCTGTTCATGGGGTACATGGAAGACCAACTTATTTATGATGATTCTCATAAACTATGTTTGGGTTCTATGGATATCTGGCATAGATATCTTGACAAATGCTGGTTAGTGTGGAGGCTGGACCCTGTTTATTTGCAGGAGTTTGTGGATTACTTAAATGAGAATAAATGGGAGATTCAATTTACCATAATTTATGATTTGAAAACTATTACCTTTTTGGATGTATTAGTTATGGTCATGCACGATGGTACATTGCAGAGGTCTATATTTAGGAAGAATCTGAAATTTAACACTTTCTTACATGCTACAAGTTATCAGCCCTGACATATAATTAATAATATCCCCAAACCTCAATTTTTGAGGCTTAAGAGGATATGTTCAACTTCCTCAGACCTTATAAATCATGAACAGGATCTGGTTCGGAGATTTTCTGATAGAGGATATTCTTTAAATGTTGTCACTCAAGCGCTTACATCAGCAAATTAGGTGTCTAGATCTTCTTTGTTAAAATATCAAATTAGAAATAAAAAGGGTAAACAACCAATTATGTTTATTATCAATTTTGGGGATAATACAACATTTATTAAGAATTTAATATTTAAACATTGGGATATTTTGTTGATGGATGACAGAAAGAAAGAAAAGTATACCTTCCAAATGCTTCTCTTCTTACAGAAAAGGGAAAACGATGGCTGGGTGGTTTAATCACTATAAAAAGACTCATATGAGTAAGGAAAAACATCAGGTTGGGTTGGATGGACAAAGATTAGTGGACTGTTATCGTTGTGGACACTGTAATTTTTGTAGATATGTCAATAAAGATAAATATTTTTTCTTCGAAAAATAGTTCTACAATATTTAATATTTCAGTATATGGCAACTGTAGCGTGGAATGGGTAGTATATTTGGCTATCTGTTCTTGCTCTACATTTTATGTTGGGCAAACCTCACGTGCTCTTAAATTAAGAATGTCTGAATATTTGAATGATATTCGGTGTGCAAAATCCACAAATGCTCTGTATAAGCATACTTTGAAACATGCTTCAGCAAGATTTACATTCACTATTATTGACAGAGTTTATTTTAAAATAAATAATAAAGTGGGATGGCATTAATTGCAAAATCGTAAGGAACATGTGGATTATCAAATTAGGTGCCCTATTTGCACCGGGACTAAATGAGCAGTTATGATAGCCAATGATGATTTAGGGACTAGTATTTAAATTTGGTTGAGTGTTTTAGTCATTATGCACTGATGAAGCCTTAGAGCCGAAACCAGTATGCTGGATGTGCTTATCTTACTATCATAATTATTTGATATTAAAGTTTTACTTTTGAAAGCTGACTGAGGGTGCTGTCTGGTTTGTTGGATAGTAGTGGATGATATAAAAGCTGCAGTCCCCATTGAATGTTAGGTCTTTTAACTCTTATACCAACCACTCAAAGTGGCAGCACTATGTGGGTGGTTATTCATCCCATCCTTGTCAGGCAGTTATGGATAATTTCAAGATAGATGGACATCTGCCAGGAGCTAGGGCTATAAACCTCTGGATGTGCTTATATGGCCCCAACATCAATACAATTTTCATTGTTGAACACCAGCTTGGGATGTGGTCTTAAAGCTAATGTCCTGGTATAAGGGAGAACCAACAGCTCAGTGACTAGTGTACCTATTTTTGGAGGTAATGCCAGTTTTTTCTGAGGCATGAGTTACCATATTATAGACTTTAATACTGAATTTAGTACAGAAGAACTCACAAATATCTGCTACCCCATGTTTTGAACCAGCCAAGATACTCTATTCTATGATTTTAAAACTTTTTAATTTTTAAATTAATTAAAATAACCTGCTTTAACATTGTATAGTAAAACTTTTGGCATATTAAAACTTAAAAATATTTTATAGGGTGTAGAACACATTTGGATTACTTGGTCCTCAGAGTTATTCCTTATTGTAGTTCACTCCACTGTCTAGTTTTATTCCTGTGGGGGAGCCCACTGTGTGGGGTTAGGTGAGTGTCTGAGCATGACAGATCAGATGATATTGGGTGAAAATTTTGCTTACATCGTGAGAACTTACTTGTTAAAAAAAACAGGGACAGACACCAAAGGTTACTGACAAAATGATCATGGATCTACAGGACCTGAGCTACCAAAAGAGGCTGGAGTCCTTGTCCCTGTATTTAGCATCCTATGGTCTCCTTATGATTAATGATCAGTGCCTTGTCTTCTGAGCCATTAGGGATCCACCAGACTAAAACCTTTTATTTTGCAAGAAATCAAACAGTCCATTGAATACTAGAACCAGAGTTCTGAACCTGCTTCATCAAATTAACAAATCATATTGCTCCTTGAGAAAGGAGGCAATGCCTAAGGGTGGGTTGTGGCAATGCCACATGGCCCACTTGCCTTGTATATTCTATGATTCTATGACTTACAGTAGCAGAAGAAATACAGCAACTACCGATTAAAAATGCTGATTTACGGCTGACCTTATACTCTGTCTTGAAGTACCTCCCAAAAGGGTGGAAGCGGTACGTCTAGATTTCCCAGACAAATTAAGAAGTCATCTGCAAATAAGGCCAGGAGATTTGAACTAACTCTCTTCAACTCCAAACAACCCTCAAGCGCAGACTGAAATGCAGAGGCTTTATGTTCAATGACTAATATGAAAAACAAAGGTGTGAGAGATACCCTTGATGAACCCCTCTATAATCTAAAGTGAATGTGAGATGTAGGGTTCAGTCTAAACAACTGCCATAAATCTAACAGACATACTTTTTAATGCACCAGTATGGTATGGTGGATAATAATATCGCTTTAAAACTGGAAAGAGAGAAGACTACTCAATGCTATCAACAGCTCTCTCTGAATCCACTGGTAATAGGGCCCAGGGGATAACTGTTTTATGTCTTGTTTCAAGCCACTGTGCAATCCTAAAGACATTATGTCATACAGACCTACCCTTTACAAATCTTAGATGGTCCAGATGAATTCAAGAAGGCATGAACAGTGTCGGACAAGCAGCCTAGACTGCCATACATACACTGCAGATGACATTCTGAAATTATGTAAGTTTATAATTGCTAGAAAGCATTGCATTCTTACACAGTTTTAAAGTGATAGAAGAAGCATTTGCTTTCAGGATGATAGTTTTAAATTATCTGTCAACAACACTTTTCGTACATAGTTTTAATGTGATACAAGAAGTATTTGCTTTCAGGATGGTAGTTTTAAATTATCTGTCATCAACGCTATTCAGGCATGTCATAGGATTCCCAAGGCTGTGGGGGAAGGGTAGCAGCTTACATACTTCCACAGGAAGGCCGTCTATTCCTGGAGCTTTATTCATCTTTAATCATCTAATAGAGGTCAACATTTCATTTTTGGTAAAGGTTTATCCAGGATTTGTCTTTTGTATCCAGTGGGAAATGACAAATCACAAAAAGCATCATTTAAAACTGAAGATGGAGACCCTGTAAAGTAATATCATCTACCCTTGCACATAAGTTTTAATAGTAAGATTTATATTTCTTTATAAGTTTCTACATTGCTAACAAAGTAATACTATAATCCCCAGCATAAAAACATAAAGGGGAGGTTCAAGTAACTTTAATCTTCCTAACACATCTGGAATAGACCTACAGCAAAATCTCACAGTGTACACAGATTATCTAATGCTATTTAGTTTTTTTTTCTGTTAACACATTCTTGAATTTGATCTGTAAGAGAATGAAGGCACTGAGTTAAAGATTGAGTTTTTTAATCAGCAAGTTATGATTTCAATAGTCTATACTGCTCCTGTAAATGGGTAAGTCACTGTTGCATGTACTCCACAATCCATTAGCCAATTTCACAGTTTAGCATGTAAGAAACCCTTAAATGTTCTCTACAAAATATATGGCACATGTTTGCTTTTCATGTGCTTGCAGGAATTCTTGAGTAGCATCTGCAAATACTGCATAAGAATTGGCCCTGGTAAAACATGGAAAAAGCCTTCAGAACAGAGGGATTGTGGAAGATAGGTTGATAAATCTACAGAACAGAGCATCATGCGCTTAATGGGGGTAATGGATTAAAGTAAATACAGAACAAAAATCTAGTAAAGTCATACCAGTGTATAATAGACCAAATAATGTGTAGAAATAGAGGACTGCACAGCCTGCCTCATACAACTGTCAAGCAGGGAAAACATTTCTCTCCATGAGGTATTCAGCTAAACAAACAGTTTAGGTAAACACCTTGTCAAAGTGTCCACAGCAGAAGTAATATAATTAAAATCCATGGAGAACATAAGAGCACCTCTCATAGTCTTGTATAAACTGGAATAGTGGCCTTGCAGTCTTAAACCCTATAGTAAAATTTATTTATTATTATTTATTTTACATTTGTTTACCGTGAAAGTCCGACTGGACACAGGTCCTTTTTCAGCGGAGGCCCGGGGAGAAAAGCTCTGCATTTACTTGACAAATCATAGTGCAGTACATAGTAAAAATTATAGAGCAGTACATGATAAAAAAATCCAAGTAACAAACAATTAATACAAAGGAATAAACCAGTAATACAACAATAGCAGGTGGTACAAATAATATATGAGCAGACAGTGCTATACAGAGAGTGAAGACTATAGTTACATGAAGAGGTAGTAGTATCTATGTAACCAGGATGTCTTAAATAGCCTGGATAACAAATAGTTGTTTGTTTTAATGAAAGAGTATAGTAGAAGATAGAACACTGGAGAGATAGATGTGCTGGATATAATACAGTAGCCAGTTCCGGTTTCAAGTGCTAAGGAGGACATGCAAAAGTGGATTATAGCTACTGAGGAAGGGAGTGTTGCATATCATGTAGGGTTGCAGGGACAGAGCCAAGAATTTGAAAGGTGTGTTTTAAGAAGCTTTTTAAATTGTGGGATGGAGCAGTTGGTAGTAAGAGAGGTTGGGGGTTTGTTCCATAATTTGGAAATGTAGTGTGAGAATAGTGATTCACCAGCTGCATTGTTTGCTTTGGAGACCTGTAGGAGGGAGTTGTTGGAAGAGCGGAGATGTCTAGAGGAGTTGTAAGGTTGTAAGAGGTTATGAAGAGCAGGAATTTTATCTGGGTGATGGAGGATTTTGTGAGCGAAGGTAAGTTGATTAAAGGAGGATTTTGTGAGCGAAGGTAAGTTGATTAAAGTGTGTTAGTTGCAGAAGTTCCAGCCAGTTTAGTTGTGTGAGTGTTGTGCAGTGATGGGATCTATATGAGGCACCACTTGCAAATCTGGCTATCTTACTGTAGCAAGATTCAAGTTTGGCAAGGTCTGTTTTATGAAGGTTGGTTAGTACTGGGGAAGCATATAAGAGAGTAGAAAGGAGATGAGTTCGAACAATAGTGGATCTGGTATTCTTGGTAAGAAATCTATTATTCCTATACAGGAGACTGAGTTTCTTGTGAACCTTTTTAATGGTTTGGGCAATATGTACATCAAATTTCAGATTGTTGTCTATTTCTACACCTAGCAGTTTTCTGTGGGTTGAGGGGGTAATGATGGCATTGTTTTTAGATATTATCTTAAAGGGTGGGGAGGGGGTATTGTCTGGGGTGGAGGGGATTTTGCCTGGATGAAAGAGAAGAAGCATTGTTTTGTTTGGGTTAAGGATAAGGTTGGGGTTTGTGAGCCAATTTTCAGCCAATAGGAAGGATTACTGGGTGTATTTATGGAGAGTTTGAAGAGAGGAGGCTGAGCATATGAGGGTTGAGTTATCAGCATATTGAACTATGGTGGTGTGGGGTGTAGAGGTATGGAGTTGATTGGTAAAGTAGGGGCCCCAGGATGGAATCTTGGGGAGCTCCTATGCCAACTGGATAGAGGGGAGATAGTTATTGCTGCCAGATGGTGGCATGCTGATGTCCTGTAATGTAATTTTGGAACCAGGAGATGGAAGAGGTAGAGAGGTTTAGGGAGGAGAGGATGTTGATTAGTTTTGGGTGGTTAACCATATCAAAGGCCTTGGACAGGTCTAGGAAAATAGCAGATACATATAGTCCGTTATTTCAATGATGGTTAACTGTGTTGGTAAAGGACATCAGAGCTGTGGTAGTGCTGTGAGATTGGCAGAAGCCATGTTGTGTATCTGTAAGCAGTTTTAATCTTTGAAGGCATTCTGTAAGCTGGGTGTGGGTAACTCTTTCCAAAATTTTAGACAGGGGGGATAAGATAGCAATGGGGTAGTAATTAGTTAACTCAGTGGAGTTACCTCCTTTGTGTAGGGGTACGATGCGGGAAATTTTCCAAATAATGGGGACCAGGTTTTCAGTGATAGATCTGTTTATGAGAATGGATACATGGTAGGCAATTCCTTCTGCTACAATTTGAAGGAATTCTGTAGGGAGGTTATCAGCTGCTAGGGAATTTTGTTTGAGTTTTTTGAGTAGTTTTTTGCTTGTGTAAACAGAGATGGGGGGAATGAAAACAAGTTGGTGGAGGTTTGGGTATGGGTGGTAATTTGGTTTATGACAGGAGTAGGGTCATTATAGTAGGGCTTTGAGCTTGCTAGGGCTTGGATTGACTTGGTAAAGTAGTTATCAAACTGGGTTGCTACATTTTCTGTGTTACTGGATCTTGATGGAGTGTGGGCAGTTGATTTACCAGGGTGTAGTATGGTATTGACTGCAGCCCAGAATTTTTGCAGATTGTTTTGGTGTTTTATTTGAATATTATGGTAGTAATTGGTTTTATCCCCTTTTCACTAGTTTTTTGGCTTTGTTACGCAATTCTAGGTATGTTTGCTTTGTTAAGTGGGATTTATTTTTGTGAAATTGTACCCAGGCCTTATCCAGTGTCCTGAGAAGAGATCTACATTCTTTACTATGCCAGGGAGCATGGTTAGAATTAATTCTAATGGTTCTTGATGGAGCACGATGGTTGAGGATGTTAAAGAAGGTGGAGTTAAAGGAATTAACTTCTTCGTCGAGAGGTAGCTGTCTGATAGTTTCCAAGTTGCAGCTTTTAAGGGAGGAAATAAAGTTATTGGAATTGAAATTCCTTTTGTCTCTAATTTGATGGAAGGTGGTCTGGTGGGTTTGATGGGTTTTAGTGCAGATGAGAAAGGTCGGCTGATGATCACTTAGGTTGTCAGGGAGACAGCCTGAGTGGGACATTAGGGATGGGTTGTTTACTAAGGTCCAGTCCAGTATAGATTGCCGACCGGAGGCTTTATCTGTTCTAGTGGGAGATGTGATTAGTTGTAGCCATCAAAAATATTTATACTTTTATTGTGGTTAATTTTAAGTCTAGCAAGTATTATTTCTGCCTTTTCAAAATCGAGGAGTTTTAAGTCTACTAGATCAAGCAATAGGTGATTTTTGAATAGGATTGCTACACCTCCTCCTTTCTTAGTTAGCCTGTCTTTACGTAGTATGTTGTCGCATGGTGCTGTGATTTCATTACTGTTAATGTTAGGTTTTAGCCAGGTTTCTGTTAATATAACAATGTCTGGGGAATAGAGGGAGAGGGTGGCATGTAGATTATAAACTTTGTTAGTGATACTCTTAGTATTAATATTAAGAAGGAGACAGGATGCTTTGTGTCTTTTCTGAAGTAGATCTGGAGTAAAAGAGATGGAGCTATGTGAGTTGTTGTTTTGGAGGGTAGAGCCTGGATTGGGGTGTATATCTCTGGAGCAGATTAGTTGGGCAGCTAGATGTAATAGAAGTTTGGAGAGTTTAATGTGGAGTCTAGTAGATGGTAGGGGGAGGTGGCTTTAGATAGCACAGATACTACCTTGAATCTATGGTAGACTATGTCAGTGGTATTGAAGAGAGTGGATCTATGGCAGAGAATGATGAGTAATTGGAGTTAGGAATAGATGAGGTTTGCCTTGGGGGGGTGAAAGGTAGTGGTAGGGTGTCAATGGAGCTGAGAGAGAGTAAAGGGATATTAGTAGTATGGTGGTGGAGATATGAAGAGCTAAAGATTTTAGTGATGTGTTTGCTGTGAATGTGGGGGGCATAATTTATGATCTGTGTGGGTATGGTGTTGTGGGTGTGGAATGTGGAGAGTGTGATTGAGGTGTGGTTTGGGTAAGTGATAATGAGTTATGGGTGGATGTTATGGAAGTGATGGTAGGAGGTATGGGATGAAACAGGTTAGTTAGGATTGGTTGTAAGTAGATATGTGCAGGGTTATGGCTAGGTATAAGATCAAAATAAATACAGCAATATTTTATTTTAATAACAGTCCCACTACTTCACCCCCTTCTAAACAGAACACATATACAACCTGTACATCCACCAGACCCTTATTTAATAAAATAGCTATTCCCGATCTTTTCTCCATTGAATGTGCAAAAAATATCATTGGCGAAGATCTCCAGGTAGTCAATATAAGATGCTCAGCATTTGACAAATGTGTCTGTCATACAGACAATATACCTGGCATATCCCATATCAACCGTATAAGTAGTCTAACCTGCTTAATGTGGGACTGAATCCATAAATATTAATACTAAGTAACTTCAAATAATCCCATCTCAGTGACCAAAGACATCTCTCACAGAAGTAGGTAGGCCTATAAGAGCATCCCCTTAAAACATACATACATATGGATATGCCCTTCTTGCATATTGTATGTTTCAGGTCCCTTAGGTGCAAGCCTCAGCTACATAACACACTAGAATAAACCTGGCAATTATAAACTTCCCAGTACAGAATACATAAAACAGAGAAAACCAGCTCATAAGAAAAAACAGCATAACTACAAACACAAACAACTGGAAGTTATATGCTTTAGAACACACAGATTTTCTAGGCAAAAGGAAGACCAAACATTCCTCAACATTCTACCATCTAACCATAGGTTACAGGAAGACACAAAAGTATAAAACTCAGCCACAGCATACCCAGTTCATCCCATTGTGAGATACAATATGATGGCTAGATAAAAAAGTGAATATTATAGCAATTTAGAATTCATCTGACATCCCTATAGCATGCACTGACAAGTGACAGTGTAAAAGAAAAGGGGTGGAGAAATACTATAAATGAAACATATAATAACATGCACTCATCCCCAAAAATATATGAAAAACTTACAGAAATGCAGGAAATTAAATAACAAGATCACTATCAATCTGTCAGATATGAATGAAAATATTACATATTCAGTAAAGCAGCATTTGACAAATGGCAATAGTTATAGACACTTTATGTGACTAATGGGCTACTATATAGCCTGTTTTGCAGTCTGTAAAGAAAATGAAGGAGGGAGGCAAAAATGAAGAGACTTGAAGCATTACATCTCAGACAGTCAGAATTCACTTTGTTAGAAATCATCTGGTTATGAATCCATCAAAGCCCACCCTTTCTTTGGATGCTTTAGACCTAGAGCAACACAGATGGCACTATTTGTGGCCCTGCTCCACTTGGATGGTTGGACCTGGAACAACTGAGATGGCACTATTTGTGTCCCTGCTCCACTTGGATGGTCGGACCTGGAGCAACACAGATGGCACTATTTGTGGCCCTGCTCCACTTGGCTTGACCAACAACTAATCCATGTTAGGAGAGATTTTGACCACATTATTATGTCTAAGGTGGTTTCATAGTTTCATAGGTTTATAGGTACTTACTAGGCTACTGATCCATAGAACCCTAGCAATTAATTCCTTTGAAGTTTTTAGCTGTTATATTTTAAGATAAATAACCCAGGGATGAGCATATCTACCCCACAACATGTTCTATTTATGTTGCAAAACAGATTATCTCTTGAGTGAGTGTTTATCCCCCCTACTGAACTTAAGAATATGCAGGAGGACAGACAGAATGGTGTCTGCTGAGGCTCTGTGTGGAAGGCAAAGATCGCTCCTCAGCAGTCTGTATATCACCAAGAAGAGGGATAGGGCTTTGAGACGGTCAGCCTTTTTTCTGATTTAGGCTCTTGATTTTACTTGAAGTAAGAAAGTATTTGAGTTGTGTCAAATGTTTGGACAGGTACATACCATGTATCTGCTATTGTAAAAAAGTGCTTCTTCATTGCACAGGTTATTACTAAGGATATGATGTCCAGGTTCAAGGATGAGTTTGCAATGCAGTGGAGTGACCACATCCTTGAACCTGGACACCATACCCTTAGTAATAATCAGTGCAATGAAAAAGCACTTTTTTACAATAGTGAATACATTGTGATCAGCATAGTTTCCCAGATCCCTGACTACAATAGTAACTTTCAGGAAGGTGTTGTCAATGTGATAGATACAAGAGATGTCATGCTTATCCTCGGATATTATTATACATTTCTTTGCATTTAGATTTAGTTCATGTTTTGGATGCCAGTTACCTGGTTTGGGAAAGACATTCTTGGAGGATCATGATGTCCTCTGGGCAGATTATGATGGTACCAGGTTTACAGTCATCTGCAGACCCTTAACAGTAACGTTGACCTCTGAGAAGTAAATTCCAAAGATGAGTGGCCCATGAAATAAGCCCTAGGGTACAGCATTAGTGACAAGTCTTTTATAGGAGGTAGAGCAACTTACCCTAATTTCCTGGGTTCTATTTATTAGTCAACTTGCTGCCCAACAAGTTACACAAGATTAACATTTAGTTGGCTAGTTTATTTACAATACCTGAGTGTGGGATGATGGTGAATGGCTTTACTAGGTCTAGATATGCAATGTGTACTGATTTGCCCTTATCCATTGCTTCTGTATCCATTTCAAATAAGTCAATCAGGTTAAGTAGGTAGGATTTGCCCTTAAAAATTTGACCTGGCTTGGGTTGACAGATTTTATATTTCATATTGTCCTTATTTATTAATTATATAATGATCCTTTCCACAGCCTACCAGATAAGGCTGGACAGAATTATAGACTGATAATTTCCTAGGTCTGCTGACACTCCATCTTTGTGCATGGGGATTATTGCTGCTGTCCTCCATTCATCCAATACAAAGCCTCTTTGCATGCTGACATTGAGTATCCTGTGTAGGGGGTCTGACAGGTCTTGTTGCAGGCTGGCCAGTAAGCAGCCAAGTATGTTACCAGGCCCCATAAACACAATGTTCTTGACCTTCAACAGTATCTTGAAGACTTCTTATAGCAGATTTGGGGGGGGGGGGGTTAGACAGAGGTATAAGATCTGGGAATATAGGAGGGGAAATGGATGAAGATAGAGCTGCATTTATCTACTAGCACACTGTCTATGTCTTCTGGGTCTGAGTATGTGATATCATTTACTATTAGCTCTGCACAGTGCTGGGCATTACTTGCAAGGTTTCTAACGTAGATGAAGGTGGCTTTGTTGTTGTTCTTTGCCAGGGTGATCATTCTTACCTCTGATTTTGGTTGATATGATGAGGGACCTGAATTCCCTATTAAGTTTAACAAGTCTTTTTGCATCTTGAGAGTTAAATTTATTTTTATGTCAATAAACTTTTTTCTTTTATTATACAGCCTGTTTATATTTGAGTTCAACTACAGGGGTTTATTTTTGAATTTGGCATTTTATTTACTTTGGAGAATAAAGATACTTCTATGCAGCTATTCACATGTGAATAGAATATGGCAGTAAAGGATTCCTCATAAGCAGTGAGAGCAAATTAGAAGAGGCTGTTGAAATTAGCCAGGTCATCACTCAGTTTCAGTAGATTAGCCTCGGCATAATCTCTGAATGAAAAAGTATTAGAGGCTGCTTCTGGCTTCAGTCTTAAGGTGAATGTGACTGGTTTCTGGTCAGATTTGACCAGGGAGGGATTTATGATAAATACAGAGCACAGCTGTCCCATATTGGTGGGGACCAAGTCCAAGATTCTACTGCACTTCATAAGCATATCCTCAAACTGGTTGAATACTTGGGGAACATCCAGCATAGCAAACCTCAATCAGGCTGGATATAATGTGCCAGTTTTTATCCCATTCTCGCACAACATTCTGCTGAAGCGCATCCACATCTCCAATGTTTCCATTATTTGCCTGGCATAGTAATTATCAAAATGGATTCTACAGCCCATATTTTGAATGCCTCTGCACTCCCGTGCTGACCAAAGGACTTCCTCCTTCTGCTGAAATGAAAGGAAACACACAATTACTGGCCTAGATGGCACTCTCTGAGGTGGTGGGGGAGCCAGCAACTGGTGAGCTCATTCCAATATCGATTTTGTGTTAGTGTCCTTGCCCAAGATGGTAGGCAGCCAGGCCTGTAAAAAGCAGAGCATGTCCTTTTGTTGCACCCCTTTTATAAACCTAAATAAATGCATATTATTGCGTCTTCCCTTATTTTCGTGATCATAGAACCTAATGTTCAGAGTTTGTTTACAATCTAATTGAAATGACATTTGATGCTTTGTCTCCTCTAATTGCAAAGGCAAGTCATGAGCTGTAGCCTCTACCTTACTGGTGTGATCAACTATGCCAGAAACCATCTCTTTAATCTCATAGACTTCAGACTGCAAGGTTATCTGAAAAGAACCCATCAAAAGGGTTAACTGCTGAAGTGATTCAATTAAATGACTAAGGTCTGAAACATAACATGGAGAGTCTGGACTTTTAGACATAGAAACTATGTGAGTTGCATCTCCAGCTGATGCGGGTACAGAAGGTTGGAGCCATGTCTGGTTATACTATTGTCAATGGAATGTTAAACCCCTCCAGAGTGTGTATAAAGATTTCATCATAGTAGATTTATTTGGTGGAATAAATCAGGTACAAAAACAAGTACAAATTCAAGACAAACCAGCTTCTACATAACTGATTGTGGAATTGGAAGTCTTGTGTTTTGGATTTCTAATATGACAAGCATGCACATCATTCCAGAGTCAGGGTATGATCAAAGTTCATGAAATTAATATTGCTTCAGTGTTTGTTTTTTGCCAAGACTGCTTTTTTCTTCATCTGCAATGAATCCAGAATTGTCTCTTTCTGTAGTTCATATGGAGTTGCATGTATCAGTAGCATATTTAACTATGCCTGAAAATTCTTTTTATTATCCCTGTTGTTTCTTCTACCATTCTACTATCTGAGTGTCTTTATCCCATATTACAATAGTTTCTGCTTGCATATTCAGTTATTTTATGATGGTGTTTCTCACAATTATGGTAAGATGTAGTGATTCCAGTGATTGTTACTTTTGTCCTTTTTGCTTTGACTACTATATCTGGTTTTCTTGCTTCTATTTTCTTAGCTGTTGGAATTGGATGATGCCTTGTGATCATAACTTCTTCATTTTCAGTAATTCTTTTTGTGTCATGCTTCCAATGTTTCTCAGCTACATATATGTTATAGTGTTTGTACAATCCCCAATTTAACAGTCATGTCACAATATTGTATTTTTCAATGTACAGATCTTCAGTCATAAGTATATCACACAATCAACAAGATGTGCAACTTTTTCTAGTTCTGTTCTACAAAATCTACATTTGTCTGTATTTCCAACAATTTCTTTAAACTTTGTAAATCAACATATACGCAGTCTATCTTGCGCTACTATTGTTTCATCTTTTAGATTAAATTCACCTCTCCTTAATCATTCTTGCATCAAATCTTGATCAGCATCTGATTGTTTAAGTAGTTATCTATACTTTCTACTATAGCTGTGGTCTTTTCCTTGTTCTTTAAATTTCTTCTGGTACTGTTCTCTATATTCTTTCCTTTTTTGGGACTTCTTGTTGCCACCTCACTTTTACTAATGGTTTGACTTCCATTTCTGTTTATTTCAAAAATGCTTCTGCTAATCTGGGTAAAGATGTCACCTTCGACTTGCATTTTTCCTGAGTTAGAACTTTCAGTATGTTTGGATCTGATAATGTCAAATATATAGGGTCTGTATCACGAAATCGAACTTCCAAAATGTCGAACACTATAAGTTTGAATTTGGAAGATTGAATTCGGATAGCATCGACACTTCAAAACAGCAAATTTTTTCCCTGGGAAATAAATTCCTGTTCTGAAAAACACACACATAACACAATCACACCAAACACCTTCAAAACCTACACTAAACCTAACATACACCACTATCTATGCACTAACCTTAACCCAGCCCTAACCCTAAAGTCCGTCACTACTGCACACTTACCTGACCCGCACCCTAACCCTAAAGTCCGTCATTACAGCACACTTACCTGATCCGCACCCTAACCCTAAAGTCTGTCACTATCACACACTTACCTGACTCGCGCCCTAACCCTAAAGTCCGTCACTATCCATTCGTACACTTACCTTGACCCAGTCAGAAAACGCTGAAGCCGCAGAAATGGCCAACTGAATTCTTTCCCTGGGAAAGAATTTGGGTTTCCATGGCTTCGACATTCTCAACTTTCGGCTTACCAGGTTCGGCCTTCTGGTATTTGGCATTCACAACATTCGATTTTGTGATATAGACCCATTTATATATATATATATATATATATATATATATATATATATATATATGTTGTTCTACAATTTTACACCTATATATAGCCAGTTTAGAGGAGATCTATGCCATCTTCAGACCAAGGGATGTATAATCTTGCCACACACTGTTTTTTTTCGGTTTACCTTCATATGTGCGTGATGCACATGGGCGATTACAAGAAGGTCAAAAGATGGTTCCCAAATATCCATAAAATCAAAAAAAAAATTGTCTGAATGTGCAATGAGCAAATGCACATTTGCATTCGCTCATTGCAGATTGCACTATAGCACGGATCGGGAAATGGTCACTTTCCCCACTGTAGTGTGATCTTGGAGTTAGTATATGAAAGTAGGGGGGTGTGGGGGGCTCAGCCCTGCATTATGATATGTATTCACATTTTTTGTTAACAAAATCATCAAATCTGGTTTTCCAGATTTTGATTTTTGAACTTTGGTGACGTTCGACATTACGTTTTTCACAGTTTCGAGCCGCACAATAATGCGTACGCATATATCATTTACGGACATATGAAGGTAAACCGTTTTTTTTTTCTGTGTTATTAGGTAAGCATAACTCATTTTTCTTGTTTTCTTGACCACATCATCCAATGCTCTTTGGAGCCAGGCAATCACACCAAAGAAGTTACAACAGAAAGCCCAATACTGATTTATGGTTTGAACTTTGTTCCCAGATGTCAAGGTAGCTTTAAGTATTAGCTTTAGTCTTCTAAACTATTCCTTCCTAAGCTTTGTTCATGTTTATTGCTGACCCTTAATTTATTCCCAAGTATTTATATTTACCCTTCTGTTCAAGTTCCTTTATATCACATTCATATACAAAGGTTATTTTCTTGGTGCTGCAGCTTTCTTACAATAAGCGTTACTTTTACACATTTATGAAAACCAAATGTCATTCATCTTATGAGACATTCAAGTGCTTGTCAAAGTGACAGTGGTTATCAGTGGTATTGTAGTGGTGATACTTAAAAAGCTTTAACTGGTCTATTGCCTTGTAGCAACTAATGAACTTATAAAAAATGCTGAGTTATACATTCTGTAGGGGAACTATTACAGACAGTTTTTTTGGGGGGAGAGGGTATGTATTTTGGCATTTAGATAATATGTAACATTAACTATGAAGTTATTTTTGCCTGGGAGATTGCTAAGGGCTAACATGCTGAGATATATAGCCAAGGAAAAGGTGATTATCTTATCATTACATATGATGTTACTTATACCTTACCGGAAGCATTGCACACATCTATTGAAGCTTTACAGAGATAGAGGCAATGATATGTCTGTGAGAATACAAAGAGAGATGACTGGAATGTTATAAGGCTTAGGAGGGAATACTTATGAGGGACATTTAAACTGGCTTGATTTGTGCACAACATTGGACAAAAAGGAACAAGGAGTGATATATTATTAACAAAGTTGTAAATGGAAAATTACATAGGCTTAGATTTCAGAGAAAATAAAGCACTTATGAGGTGACATGAGTGGCAAATGCAGGGATTTTATTAAATAGTGATATTACAAAATATTTTTGACAGAGAAAGTGATAGACTAAGGAGTGCTTTTCTTTAAAAACGGAGAAGACCAGGAATGAGTATGATTGCTACTAGATGAATAGAAGGTCTCATATGGGAGAGAGTGGCTGTTAAATATGAATAACTAGAAAGACAAACATTCTATTTCACTGTGTTTTTGTGAATGTATGGATGTATACAGTTTGGAGTATATCTGCTTCTCTGTTCAGTTGTATTTTCCCATCTCACTTAGAAATATAAATAAAAAATGGCATGAAAACATACCAAAACTACAGAATGTGAACCACCTTATGCCAAAATGCACTATGTAACTAAAACCTCTCAAATATCAACTCAGAAGTGCCAACAAACACAACAGAGAAAAAAAGTACAAGACACAATAGCTTCTGATAAGCAATCTGTCACATTAAGGCACCAGCAAAAATGCACATGATATTACAGTAAAGTAAGTGGCTCTGTCTAAGAAATGCTGAAAAATCTATAGTGGAACATGATTTCTTATTAGCAAGCAGTGACACAGTTACAGGAAAGTCAATATATGTTCCACTTCCATGCCTCTTCTTAAAGAAGCTGAATTTAGAATGATCAATGCAAAGGAGTTTGTATAAATACAGCAACAATGTTTCTTTCAAACTACAAACTGTATGGCTGGCCAGGAAGACATCATTAAGTAATTCTCAAGATATGAGGAAAGGTGTATGGTACAGATGTTATTCACACCTTGCAGGTTATAAGGCATGAACACAAAATGGTTACTTCTATAAAGTATTCCCTTGATACACATACAGTAGCATCAACTGCAAATGCTTTATTTATTTCAACTTTTTAGGCACATAAGACTTTAAATTAAGTAACTTTAGTATGAGAAATATTATATTATCTTCAATACATTCTTGCAAAGCTATTGCACTAAAACTGAAACATTTTTTCTGCGGTATTAAAAGATAATACACCATCTGGCCTGTGCTCATCACTGCTACTGCAGTCTGGCATTAGCCAGAGAAAGTATTTTACTACTACTATAATAAAATACTGGAAAGTACAGATTAATTTTGCAAGTATGCATTGCCAAACCCAAATATACTTCTGAAACATGACCTGAGACGAAATCACTGTCTGTTGTAAATGTTTTTCCCAAATTTTCAATGAGCTTCTGGCTTATTTTGTAGTCACATTTTGCCAGTATGAAACTTGTGTGAAATCATTTTGAGGAGTGAATTATGCAATACCAATTTAATACCTTATAAAGAATCTTAGGAAGCATCATGAAAATGTAGGCCTTAGATTTTGCAAATAAGTGAAATTAAAGGATACATTCACCAGGTTAAACATACTCTTATAAGATTGGCAGTTATTAGTAATTTTGAAGAAGACTTTCAAACTACTTATGTTAGGGTCCCACATTAAGTATACCACTATGACTATATTATGCGGTCCTGAAAGATAATTTTACAGCCACTGTGAGATCACATTTTGAGACTAAATAGTAGAATTAACAAAAGCATTCATTATCTACCAAAATTATATTTGAAGTGTTGTCTAAATGATATTACTCTATACTGCTCTATCAAATTATATTTTTGTATACTTTTCCTTATTTCATACTGCATAACTGCTGAACCTTTTGGATTTCTTTTCCCTGGGATTCCACGGAAACCTGAACTGATGAATAAGTCATCAAATCAATAGCTAGCTAAACAGTCCTCTCAAAAAAAACTCACTAAATAAATAAATGAATGAATGAACAAATAAACAAATAGATGAACTGCCATCAGTTCTGAGGTATGAAGAGATTTCTGTGGTTCACAGTAAAGGACAGTTGCATAGCTCTGAGTGTTAATTACAGGCAAAGTGCAGGGAATTCATACTGGGAAGTGCAGGGGGGTTGCAGGGAATGTTAATGGAATATTTCTTATTTCAAGCACTTTGAGGACAGTGTACCCTGGCCAGAAGCATATGCAGGTCTGCTGGAATAGGCTACTGACTACCCCTTAAGAGGGGCCTCAGTTAGGAAGAGAAAGGAAAGTGTAATGGCTAGATGGGGATTTTTAAAACTCACAACTGTACTTGTAGTTATATAAGTGACCAAGAATGCCTATTTTAGTCCCAGGTCATGATATAGAAATATGAGTGAGTATTTGCCCACTCCAGCATGATGATGTGCAGTAGCAGTGATGTCAGAATACTGTTATACCACAGTAATGTTCTCAGGACTATGCCTCTGAGTTATGATGATGTCAGATGGTAGCAACATCTTTGTCAGCACCATCATACAGCAACACAAAATTGCATGTCTAATGTAATCCATCATGTTCATGAACCAGAAGCATATGCAGGTCATGAACAAAAAAAAAAAAAAAAAAAAAAAAAAAAATTGTTTATTTTATGTTTTCTGTATAGAAATGCTTAGTTCAATTTATTTAGTATTGCCTAGTTTTAATTCTGTAGAATTGCTTAGTTTAACTTTGTCAATTTCCTGTTTGGAGCTTTTCTCCCCGGGCCTCTACTGAAAATGGACATATATCCAGCTAGACTAGCCCGGTCAACAAATGTAAAATAATAAAATAAATAATAATGTTGCTCTATGCTGCAGTTTCTGGAAGTGTAAATTGTCCAGAAGCCTAGAAACACTTAATGGAGCACAACTTAAGATAAAGCTGGAGAGAAAATAAATGAATTCAATTGGACACGAATCATGAAAAATAATGTATGAGCAACTATGAATGGTGCAATTGAGGGTGCAGTTTGGTGGAGAGACAACATCACAAAAATCTCTTGCAGTTCAATCTTATGATTGATCAACAGATACAATCTGTGTCCAGCTACACATATTAATGTTTATGATGAATATAGTCATATTTAGAATCTCTTACTTAACTATGCAGTATACTCAAGCATTCATTTACGTTTAAACTTAGCTATAAAAATTTAATGAAACTAAATAAATGAACTGGATATAACAGGTCACCTACTTGACACCTACATTCTTTTCTATAAAATGGGAAGCCTCACAACAAATTTATTTTATTGCTGACCAGGGTAGATCACTGATCTCCAAGGACCTTAGGTCATTTCTATCCTGAAATACTGTTTATTGTTTATATTCTGGTGTGTTCTTTTGTCACACCTGGACAGAGGTTGAATTGGGTCCCTTTTATCAATGTTGTACTCCAGTTAACAGAATGAATGAATGAATGACTGAATGAATGAATGAATAAATAAATACATACATTTCCTGTCTAAAAAATAACTTCATATCTATACAGAATATGTGGGTAAACAATAAACTTAAAACAAACACCAAAAAGTCTGTATAACACCTTGGGTCTGCCCCCCCCCTCCGAAAAGAAGATAACAACCAAGTGGGACTAACCTGGTCAATGAAAGGATAAATAAATATTTAAATAAATAAAATAAAGTAAAAATAAAATTATGGCATTAGAAATTGCAAAGACACTTTCCAGAATTAAAGAAACCCACATATCTGACAACTATGGAGTAAGTCTACTTAATGTTAAAGAACATAAAATATGTTGGAATATTCCTAGACAATACCCTGTCATTCCACTCTCACAATGAAATTACAACTAGAGTGATGCCCTGTCTAAAGTCTGAATATTATCTCAACTTATTACTTAAGAATCACATCCAGTCCTCATATTGGAATATGCATTATCAGTAACTGCCTCATATTCTGCATTTAAACTTACTCACTTTAAATATCAGAAAATCCAGTTCTGAGGTATAATCATCTATCTGTCTAGTAACACTGAACATCACTGCATAACTCTACCAAAAAAAAAACAAAAAAAAAAAAACAAAACTGGATGTCCGTCTCTGCCAGAGCAAGTATCTGCACTTAATTCTTACTGCTTACAAATTAAATAAGGCTATCAGAATGCTCTTACTGTCTAAGGAGCTCTGACAACCTCATACTAAGAATACTTGCTTATGCCTTAACACCTGGGAAAAAGCTTTCAGAAAGGCAATGCCTGGTCCTTGGAACTCCAGTCCTAATAATTTTATATTTGTATTAACACTTGGCACATTCTTAAAACACAGGGAAAGTTTAAATGTTTGTGCATTACAGACACAATTTTTTTCACACACACACACACACACACACACACACACACACACACACACACACACACACACACACACACACACACACACACACACACGTTATCACTGCTTTGTTGGATTTAGGCATTTGTGTCAAATTGTTATCATATGCACATCTTATATTACACTTTGATTATTAATATGTATGTTTATTTCTTGCTATGAAGTTATTTATGCATGTAGATGTTTGGTTATTTCTATCAATTTACATGACTGTATTTGCCTTACAGCTCAGGTAGTGGTTGAAGGGGGTCTTGCACTAGCCCACTCATCTGGTAAACAGACATAAATAATTAAACAAACAACAATGAAAAGCATAACCATTTGTAATTTACCCTTATAGTAATCAGTCTAGTACATGGGTTTTTTAAAACATGTATTGTACTTTTCCACTTGCGTTGTAGTTTGCAAAAAGCATCTTTAGATAATTAACAAATAAAGTTAATGGATGAATTGTGTATAACTGATTATCAATGTTAGTGTCATAGATCAGTTGAAAATACACAATTGACCTGTAGTCTTTGAATTATACTTGTGTGATTTCTGTGTTTTTTTACCTTCACACTGAAAATACTAAATGTATTTTTGTGTTGAAGTCTCACTATTATTTTAAAGGTCAAACTGCTTCACAAATATTTCTGGAAGACAGTAAAACATCTTGATGAGTAAGCAGTAATGAATGTATATCGCAAGACTTGAAAGTATCAGAAGCAAATTCCTTTCCCAGCTAAACCCAATTACGTCAAAGGAGAAAATATTTTATTTTATTAATTTATTATTTGCCTTTTGCTTACTGGATAAGTTCAACTGGTGGAGGGTGAACAACGTTACAAAATAATTTATATAGCTGGGAGATGCTAGTAAATTTGTTCATGTATTGGTGAAGACTGTCTGTGATGTATAGGATTATAAATGAAGAGAAATGTATTGAGGACATGGCAAGGTGATAATGACAATGACATTTATCCTGAAGATGTACAGGAGCAAATCCATTGATCAGATAGATGAAGTTTTAGTTGTGCATTAAATGAGTTTGCATTCTGAGTGGATTTCAGTGGTAATAGGATGTGGATATAAAAAATCACGCAGAGGCTATGCTATTCACAGATTATATTTCTTGTACATTTAATTGTATAACCACCCTTGCCAGTCAGACTGAATCAAGAACACCATAATCACACAGAGAGGCATTAATGCACTTTTCAACAAATTCCAGTGCCTATCCGTTCATACTTGTGAACAGAAGCTTTAGAAAAATCAGTGAAACAGCATAAATCTGACTGCATATATACGCACATTCAAAACCCTCCACTGAATGCTGAGGTAGCAGTAATGGCCTTAAATGCTCAACTTTTTAGGGCAGACCTTCTGCTCATATCCTACACAATGCAGCATGTCTGTATTCCAAGGTCCAGAGGGACATCAGTTGGGTAAGCAAAACAAGCAGACACAGAGCCCAATGACACATAATCCTGGATAGGGTTGCACAAAATACACAGATCAGCTTTCCAGGGGAGAGCTCACCAGCTCTCATAACAGCTCATTTTTAAGCAGGAGAAAATGCCTACCCTGCATCAGCTGGCACTGCATTTCATAACCAAGTAAAGATGTATACATGACTGCATGTCTAATACAGGTACATACTCACTGATTAACATCTTGTAAGGTACTGGCCAGGATGGTGAAAAGGTAAGAATGCAGACCCTGAAGGAAGCATCTCTGCCAGTGTCTGTGGTGCACAGCAAGCCACTGAGTGCTGGTTGTGTGATCATGGTGAATGGTGGCAGTCACTCATTTTTGAAGAATCAAGGAACAACTTCCATCTCTACGCCTATCCCCACACACAGAAAGACTGTGTTCTAACATCAAGGAAACACAGTCTTTGTTCTGTACTTACCTGCCCAGTGTCAAGCTGGATTATACTGTATGAAGCCTAATCTGTATTTGATCACATGTGGGCATACACACACACACACACACACACACACACACACACACACACACACACACACACACACACACACACACACACACACACACACACACAAACACATACACACACACACACATACACACACGCGCACGTACTCATACTGAATTGCCATATTACCTAACTGACCATCCTGACTTTTCCACATTGCAAACTACTTCTTTCCTTGAACTGGCAGCTGTAGCACCTATTCTTACCTCTCTCTGCACTACGTCACTGTAACACTGTTTGATCATCTGTCTTTCCAGAATAATCTAAAGAGAATACTTCACTTCAGAAGTTAATAATCAGTTAAATCTTTGTACTTCTTTTCTGTTTTTTTTTTCTAGTTTTCTAACTCAAATAAGTAATTGGAATGACATGTTTTCCACTTATTAGGCTTTTGTGTTACCAGATGACAACAGCACCCATACAGTCCAAAGCTGTGATCATCTTAGGTAGCCTGGAAGTAGAGGAATAGACATAGAGCATTATGATTGTTTTGATAAAGTGGGGAGAGTGGGATCTATTTGATTACTAACCTCTGGCTTTTGTGCTGCTACAAATTGTTTGCTTTGCACTTTGCATACCTCATATCTGTTACTCATTATTAAATGAAATCCCAAGTAACGTGCTTCAGGTTTCATGTAATCACTTGTCACACAGTTTGTCTCCTTGTCATAAATAATGTTACATATTCTGCTGAACAAAAGGGCTGACAGATACATGCATACCAAGAGTCAAGGTTTCTATCAGCCTGCTGTATAACCCTGATCAGTAGTTCTGCACAGCACTGCACTGCATACTGACTTCTGTAAATGTTAACTCCTGTCAGAAGTAACATAAAGTAACTAAAGTAACACATGCTGGCAGCTATTCTCATCAATGTCAACCTACTATTGCTTTGAAAGTGTACATATTTTGTCAGTCTGGATGTTTGCTATGATTCTGAAAAAAACATTAATGAAAAAGCAAAGCTAGTTTTAAAATTAATTTTAATTAATTATATATATATATATATATATATATATATATATATATATATATATATATAATTTTAATTAATTATATATATATATATATATATATGTATATATATATATATATATTTATATATATATATATATATATATATATATATATATATATATATATATATATACATAAAGAGAGAGAGAGCTATACTAGAATTTGTTCCAGCTTTTTCATCATGGTTTATTATCTTTTCACCATGAGTATATATAACAGATACTAGATGACTATATCTAAGCCTATATCACAACATTCATAGCCGTGGGATGCCACAAGCCACACCTGTATCACAACACTCATAGCCTGTGGATCCCACAAGCCATTTCTGTATCACAACAGTCACAGCCTGTGGCATTTTACAAACCACACCTTTATTGCAATATTCTTAGTCAGTGGGATCCCTCACATAATTCAAAGCCTGTAGGATACCATGAACCACACCTGTCTTATAACATTCACAGCCTGAGGTCTGTTGGATAACACAAGCCACATCTTTATCACAGCTTTCATAGTCTGTGAGATACCACACGCTACACGGTTGCTGCTTCTGCAGGTTATGTACAAAATATCAGTTAGATTAGATCTGGGGCAGCAGGAACTCAAACAAGACACTCCCAGCAACACCGCAAGGCAAAGGACAGTTATGGAGATACTCAGCGCAATGTTATTATGGTAGTTTTGCACAGGGTCTTAAGGTATGAGGTGTTAATGAGCTTCATCTTGGAGTCATGGGTTTGGGTCCTTCAGTTAACATTTGACTATCGTGTGATTCTGAGCAATTTACCTAACAACACAATACTCAGGAGCTGAACTTAAAAACAGCACTTGTGCCTAATCCTACCCTTCAACCCGTCAGAGCAAGAAATTGGGACAAAGCCAAAAATAATGTGGGGACAAAGGTCCAAAAATAGGGATGGATTTTAAAAAGTGTTCCTACAAACTTAGAAAGTTGCTAGAATAACAGGCTTTGAACTATTATGTATTTTCTGAAGGATATGACGTTTGAAACTCACATTCATGTAAAGTGCCCCATCCACAGTGACCTTTTCAATTCTTTCTTTAATTTCAGAAAACACTTTCTGAAATGCAGACTGGGTGAGCTTATACCATGTTATGAAAAGAAAACGGACATTGCATCCCTACAGTGGGAATAAACAATACTGAATGTTAGGCAGCACACTAAATGCTTGTAAAGGAATAGAGGATTGTTGGTACCTGCTTTAAGAATTCTCTGAAATACCTGCTGTTATGGTCTGATTGCCCTAAGAAGTTCCCATGGCAAAATACAAGTAGTGGGACACAATCCCAGGAATTATCAATGGTGACTACAAGGACACACATGACCAAGGAAGGCAAAATGATCAGGCCACCATGCACTGATGCATCATCCTACCAAAGGTGTATCCGTTACTGAAGCACATATCGAGTGCCCAATGTTTACTGTATGAGTGACCTTCATCCCATGTAGCTACAGTAAAGTGTTATGATATGTTATGAAGAAAGTGCTGAATCATCCAGTGTTATTTTGTACAAAGATGTACAAATCACTGAAAATGGGACATTGTACCACTCTGAAAAAAAATGTTATATCAAGCAACTGAACTATTTATTGAGGGAGTTAAGAACAGTTTCTTGCCCTCAATTGACCACACTTCAAGACCTCTGCAAGAGGAAGAGCATTTTTGAAATTTATTCCAGCAACTTGGTCCCAACTTCCAGGAAAAGTTAATCAACAAGAAGCTATTGAAGTTTTTAAAACTAAACTAAAAGCACAACTACTTAACGACTCAAATGCTGCTGTGTTCATGATGATAGCTAGTGTTTGCGCTCCATGAACATGTCCAAACACTGACCATATCAGTTTAGATTAATCAAAGACAGGTCATGTTTACTCAATGTAGTGGACATTTTTGAAAAGGTAACCAAAGTAATGGATGAAAGAAAAATGTTACATACCACATACCTCAACCTGACCAAGGCTTTGCACACAATCCCCCACTCAGGCTTAGTAGAAAAGCTTAATAAACTAGGAATAGCATGCTTTGTCACCCACTGGATTGCCAACTGAGTCACAGATAGGACACAAAATCAAAATAGTGGAATCTACTGCCACAAAAAGACCAGTCACCAGTGAAGTCCCTCAAGGTTCAGTGCTGAGACCTCTTCTGTTTGGCATCTAGTTTACAGGAGAAAAAGAATTGCAAAGGATTTTGGCTAACTAAGTTTGCAGATGACTGCAAGCTAGGACCAGTAATCTAATCCATCCAATAGGAAGGCTTGTCCCAAACAAATAACTGACACCAGACTCATGGACTACAGCTAAATCCTAAGAAACGAATTAGTGTCAGAAAGTCAACTCACAACACACCCAAGAGTTGACCCAGTAGTTTGGGTTTTGGGAACTTATGTGGACAGTGACCTGACTTTTGACCAGCATGTGTCCATTGTGGTAAGAAAGTATTTCTATATTGTGCAGTTCATAAACAAGGGGATTGCTTCTAGACCCAGAAATGTTATTCCTTTTTATGAAAAAATATACTCCAACCACGGTTTGAATCTTCTCTATTCAGAGCCAGTAGAATATCCAAAAACGAATGAGATAAGAAAACTCACTTTTTAAAACATAAAACAAAGCTTCCGGGAATAACCCTTCCTCAATGTTAGTTAATACATTTTAAGTTAAAACACTTTCTTTATATAACAAGGACAGACAAGACCACATGACACAGTCAACCTATAGGACAATATATGAAACGAGAATCAATTAGGTTATTAAAGCTATGTTGCTATGCTTGAAAAACTTAAAAACACATCTATTGAACTGGTGTTTAAAAATTATCATAAAATTCAATATAAACACAATTTATGAAACAACTAACATATATCTTATAATATAAATAATTAAATAATAAAATAATTAATGGTGTTGCGTCTGCTTAAATTCCAACATTGGCTTAACAGTAACCATATTGTTTAATCCAGGCTTTTTATCAGCATTCAACCTGATGATCCACTTGTATTCAGCAATATCTAGTTTATTAACATGTAAGACTACTTTAGTTGTATATTTAGCTACTTGCACACAATGTTCTGGATTTTATGTTGGAAAATGCTCATGGTCTTTAAAGGAAAGAATTATAGAACATAAATCAGAAATGAGAAGGCACATTCTTATCAATGCTCTAATACAACACAGGAAAGACGAGAATGAAAAACATAATTTCATATTTAAAGTTTTGCAAATAATAGATAAAGGTCTAAGATTAGGCGATACAATTAATAAACTAGATATTGCTGAATACAAGTGGATCATCAGGTTGAATGCTGATAAAAAGCTTGGATTAAACAATATGGTTACTGTTAAGCCAATGTTGGAATTTAAGCAGAAGCAATACCATTAATTATTTTATTATTTAATTATTTATATTATAAGATATGTTAGGTGTTTCATAAATTGTGTTTATATTGAATTTTATGATAATTTTTAAACACCAGTTCAATAGATGTGTTTTTATGTTTTTCAAGCATAGCAACATAGCTTTAATAACCTAATTGATTCTCGTTTCATATATTGTCCTATAGGTTGGCTGTGTCATGCGGTCTTGTCTGTCCTTGTTATATAAAGAAAGGGTTTTTAACTTAAAATGTATTAACTAACATTGAGGAAGGGTTATTCCCGAAAGCTTTGTTTTATGTTTTAAATAAAGTGAGTTTTCTTATCTCATTCGTTTTTGGATTATTCATTTTTACTCAGTCATCATTAGGTCAATCATTAAGGCACATGAAACAACTGTAATAACACAGATATATCTTGTATAAAAGGATATAAGGCCTAAACTACATGTCCTACGTGGACCAACTCAGAGCTCTGTCATTGTACTCGGTATCCTACCGATTGCTAAGAAGTGACCAGTGTCTAGCATACAAAGCATTTTCCAGCCAACCACTGATTGATTTTCTGCACATCAGCAAGTCAAATACTTCGGAAATACTCAGTCTTATGATATAAACCTCTTCTGCAAAATCAACAGAAAAGTTTGGAGGGGCAGATATATCTCACAGAGGACACCACTGCTCTGGAAGAGAGCCCCCATCCACATAAAACAAAGATCATCCCTGACCACATTCAAGTGTAACTTGGATCAATGAATGGGAAATAGGAAATGTATCCAAGGACCCCCCCTGCTGTACTACTAATAGGCAGTGGCAGCTACTACGTGCTTTATCACAATACATTGGTCCCCTTCAACTCTCTGTGTTTTGATCTAGTAATTATCAGTAGAGTAATGTATAAAAAGAGATCTTGGAAAGGGTTTGGTGAATCTAAACTCCAGTGAGATAGTTTAATTTTAAACACCAAACAGGATAGGTGGCTAGGCTTAAAATGGCCTGCAAAGGCAGTAAGCCTAGTACTAACCGATGAGCCTATAACTATATTTAAGTCCACTGTAGATAGGTAAACACATTGTTTATAAACAATTCAAATTATATATATTTTCTATAGAAAGTATATACAATTCTAATTGCATAAACTTTATAAAGATTTATCAAATATTTTGTCATTATTTTTCCATGTTTGGATCTCTGTACAAGAGACTAGTTTTGTAACATATTTCCCCCAGGTTTCTATTGTAATAATACATTTAATATATTGTCATACCTTTTTCTGCAGTGTTGTGCCAAGGTTATGGCTGAAAATGATCTGTTTAGCAGTCCACGTAAAAAAAAAAACAAAAAAAAGAACAAAAACAACTGAATGTCCTTTGCAGACCATATCAGGGGTCTCCATTATTTCTCAAATCTATACAAATGATACAGTACAGATAGTAAGCAACTCTGAGAGAAGATCTTTAAAGAGTGGTCTTCCTTGCCTGTGTAGGTAAAAGGAGAAATCAGTGTGGCCAAATCATCTGCCTTATCATGAAAAAGAAACTGAAACACCTGTAGTATAAAGCAACTGTGCTACCTGAATTATGTCAGGGTAAAACAACAGGAGAACTACCTTGACTACTTACAATTTTGCCACAAGTATGGCATAAACCTTATGAACCATCTAAGAGGACTGATACAATATGGACTCTTTCCAGCCCCAAAATGATACACCGTAATCCTATGAAACAAAACAGAACAGAGTAAGTTTTACTTGTCAGCATGCAGTTCCAAAAGTAGCTGGCTAAAGTCAACAAGTACCAGAGATGGTGCTGTGGACTACTATTACAAGGGAACCTGGTTCACAGGGGCATCATGAATGTTTTCCTCTGTGAAGCTATTAGAAACTGGCAGCAAATGCTCTTAGACTACATTTATTGTAATATATTACGGCTGACAGAGTTGCCAAAACAGACTATCAATAGAAAGAAAAAAACTTCTGTAGCAGGTTACACATTTTGTATTCACAATCATAAGGCTGGACTTTCATGCTAATTACAGCCCCTTGCATTCAGGAGTATTTAATAACATGATATTCTGTGCTGCCCATAATCCACTGTAAAATGGAACATAATCCCACACAAAGTTTACTTCCTGTCTGCAAGGAAAAAAAAATGTACTTTGACAAATTCTGTAAATAAGCGCAATAATGAAGTTTGGACAGAGTGAGAGATTGGGGGGGGGGGGGGGGGTCAAAGCATGGCCTGCATAATTACTGCAAAACCATTGTCTCCTGAAAATCGACTTTTATGGTGAGTATCTCATGCAAATGTGTTGCATTATGTAAAGGATGACTATTCGAGCATTAAACACATCTTGGGGAAAAGTTCAAGCAATTTCAAGTTAGAGTGAAACAGGGACTCTGCAGTGGAGGAAATCATGAAATGATGCCTTGCAGAACAGAACTGCTGATAAAAAACAAGCAGTGATCCTGGTAATACTGCCTGAATGGTAATGCTTTGTGAAGCTGTGGACAGAGTTTCAAAGCTACTGTCACAAGAATGCCGTGAGGTAGTTTATTCATACAATGCAGAAGTCATCAGAGTATAGACATATTTGCATATCCACTGGTATTTTTGAAATTTTTGTGACATAATGAAATTCTGTTTGTTAACCACATTGACAAAGTCTGTTTGGTGATAGGATCACAACTTTCCTTTCCTAAAATAAAGGAAGTAAACAAGTAATTCTAAGTAAGTTTTGTTTCTGTTATACTTTGACATTGCATTTTGTAAGTAGTCTGTGAATATCTAAAAGAGAAGCTGAACTTTTACTTTGATTATCATGCTGTGAATAAATACTAAGATGTGTACTGACAAATTCATTATAACGTTTTAAACTCCTCCTCCCACAAAGGATGCATGTATTAGACATGATTGTCTATGTTAAAAGGGGTGCAAAGCTTTATTGTACATTTTTTGTTTTCCTTTGTTTTTCATATAAAACATTCTGTTCATTCCATAGTTGGCCAACACAAACTTACCTACAGATAAAGAGATTTAAATGACATCATATTCTGAATCTGCAAATATATTTTATTTGATCTAACCATGTTATCTGTTTCAATATATGTCATAAATGTTTACTCTGCCTCCATTTCTGAAACTATGAGCACTAAAATATAGTTACTGAAATTACTAACTGTGATATGTATATACCTTGTTCCCCTTTTTCTGCAGATAACTAACCTCATTACCTCAGAATGCAATGAATATCATAGCAACTATTAACATACAGACTCTGGTAAGTAAAGCAACTTCAAATACATATGTCTGACAGCACAAGGCTATAACCCTGTAAAATGCATTTAACACTAGCCTCGCCTACAAATTTTATTTTAATTATTTACTTACTTTTTCTGATCATATCAATTCCACTAGCCCTGTTGCCTCTTTTAGGTTCATAGGTAGGTACTAGGCTATCGGCCCTAGGGCCTATTCAATCCCAGCCAAAAAGGTACCCTGGCTTTTGCCATCCAAGAAAATTATTTTCCTGTGCCACTGTAGAGCAGAGCCACAGATGTGATCCCCGTGGTGAATTTCCTATTTCCCATCCAATCATCAAGATTTTTCTTGAAGAGTGCTAATGAGGAGCTTTGTTTGATATAGATAGATAGTTTATTCCAGTGTATGGGAAGTCTCTGGGGCAGGAATCTATCCCTCCGGCATGTTCTGTTTATTGTGGTGACAAGGTTTAGGTCCCTAGAGCGTGTAGCTCGGGGGATTGGGATTTCTTTAAGTGGAGCATGTCCAACAGCTCTGGGTTTGACATAGCTTTGTATGTTAGGCAGAGATCATCTCTGAGTAGGCGATATGTGATGGAGTAAAGCTGGAGTTTTTTGATATGGTCTGCTTAGGGCATCTGTTTGAGGCTGGTAATCCTCTTTGTGAGGTATTTCTGCGGCCTTTCCAGTTGTTGTAGATGTCTTGTGAGGTACATACCAAAAGGGGCATTGTACTCTATAATGGGTCTAATGAGTGATGAGTAAAGGGGAACAATAACCTCTTTTCTTCTGGATGAGAAACCTTTTGTGATGAGGTGTGCCATGTAGAAGGATTTCCTGACTACTGTGGCGATGTGATTATTAGAGGAGGGACTACTGTCCACCAGTGTCCCAAGGTCTCTTATTACACTTTCGGTGTTGAGTATACTACCGCCTATGTTGTAGTTCATGGGTACAGAGTTTTTACCAAAGGGGATGACAATGCACTTTTTGGCATTTAGCTTGAGGCCATGGCTTTTACACCAGGCATCTGTGTCAGTGAGGCCCTTTTGTAGGATGTCCACATTGTTAGGAGTTTCAATTATGGCTCCTAGTTTGCAGTCATTTTCGAACTTCGTTAGCCAAAGACCTTCTGTGTTAGCCTGTACTTCAGAGAAGTAGCTACCAAACAGGAGAGAACCCAGAACTGAACCCTGTGGTACTCTACTTGTCACTGGTCTGAAGTCGGATTTGGTGTCTGCTACTTTCACAGTGTGGGTTCTGTCAGTGAGCCAGTTGGCAACCCATCTTGTGAAATAGGGATTTATAACTAGTTTAGTGAGTTTATCTATAATTCCAGAGTAAGAGATGGTGTCGAAAGCCTTGGCAAGATCTAGATAGGCTGTGTGAACCACCTTACCCTCATCTACGGCTTTGGTGACTGCTTCAAAGAAGTCTATCAGGTTTAGGAGACATGATCTGCATTTTAGAAATCTGAACTGGGTGGGGTCCAGAGTTTGGAGATTACCAATGTCTTTGTTTATAAGTTCCATGATGATACGTTCCATGGCCTTGCAGACCAGGCTCGTCAGACTAATGGGGCAGTAGTTCCCGGGGAGTGTGGTGGCTCCCCCCTTGAGGAGTGGGATAACCATCACTGTGCGCCATTCAGCGGGCACAAAGGCTGAGGTGAGGCTATGATTGAATGTGGTACTTAGGTGGGGGTGCCAGTTTGTTCTGTAGTTCATGTAGAACGCAGCCTGGGATGTTGTCTGGTCTCATGGATGCTGTGTTCTTGGCTTTGGAGAGTGTGTTTTTTACCTGTGCACCATATTCAGGAAAGGTAGGAATCTTAAAGCATTATATGAACAACGTAAGAGGAAGCAACCAAAAATTGCTGGAATGTATAAATGCCAGAGTTGTAATTACTGTAAACTAGTAACTGAATCTAACAGATTTCAAGTAAATAATTTTCAATATAAGTTAAAGTGTAGGGCTAATTGTAATACTAAGATGGTTGTCTATTTAGCTCAGTGCCAGGGATGTTTGGCATTTTACCTCGGTAAGACGTAGAGGAGACTCCGCGACCGTATGTACGAGCACCTTTATGCCATTATAGGTTCATAGGTTCATAGATTCATACTAGGCTATCTGCCCGAGGGCATTTACAAGCCTAGCCCATAGTTTTGTGGCTTACGCCACCCCCTTAGTATGGGGAACTATACCCATTATTTTGCTGTGCCTCTGTCGAGCAGTGACACTGAGGTAATCCCTGGGGTATATCTGCGATCTCCCATCCATTGGTCAAGATTTCTCTTGAACAAGGCCAGCGAGGTGCTCTGCCTCACATATACCGGGATTTTATTCCACAGCATAGGGAGTCTTTGGGTGATGAAAATGTCAATGCAGGTATAGGTTCATGGGTTAGTACTAGGCTAACTGCCCTTGGGAGCCATTTTAAGACTAGCCAATTATCGCTTGTGAGACGCAAACCCTGCACCTTGTGTTTGTAAGGCAAACACCTTAACCATTAGGCCACCCTCCCAACTTAACAAAAATAAACAAGATAATGCCCTAGCCAAACATATTGCTGAATTCCCGAGTCACTACTTTAGATTCCTAGTTATTGATCAGCCAGTATTAGACGAAAGAGGTGGCCCTACACCATTACGATTGGAAGAATTGGAGTTATTCTGGCAGGTCAGACTTCATGCTTATAATCCACCAGGGATAAATGAAAGTTGTAGTCTGAGTAGTGTGTTAAAACTCAAGAGCCTTATGAGATGATTTTACCTACTGGATAGTTGTAATGAGGTAAAAGAACACATTTATTTATTTATTTTTTCTCAATTTGTAATTGTATTTTAAATACAGACTGAGTATAATTTTAACAGCTTACACAAGGAACAGCAATGTAGAATGCCAGCATCTTTCTAGTCAGCTTTTTACAGTTACTTGTATGGAATTTTATAATAGTTTAAGTTCGTATATATATTTTTTATAGTTAATAACTTGATCACGTTTTGAAGTATACGCTTCTCAACACGTTCTTTATAGTGTGTTTTTTTAATATATTCATGAATGTTTTCAAATCTCTCAGTGGATGGTACTACTACTACTAAAAAAATTGTTAGTTGTGAATGTTAATTGCTTAACTGATTAATTGACTTGGTTTGGAAAGTATGTATACCCATACTGAGTATCAAATGTTGTCTGAGGAAGTTTGCCGATAGAGCAAACGAAAAGCGCTTTTTTTTTGGGGATTTATTGGTGTGCTACTTGTCTTGCTTTCACCTGTTTTATGTGATTTCACTTTGGTTTGTTTTATACTTTTCGAGTTTGTTATGGCTTCTGGGTCCATTAGCAACACCAGTATCTTTGATCCGAATAGTACGCCAGAATTACTGAAGAGCTGTCATGGTGTTGCCGGAGCAGCACTAGCGTCAGAAAATGGACTTTACAGTAACTAACTAGACTCTCTTGTATCTCGGGTCAAGTCCATACTTTTGAGACTCGACAATCTTGACAAACAACAACAAGCATTTCAGAATAGCTTGCCATCTTTAATGGCAGTAAACCACAACATCGGCGTAATACAACGTGATAATTCAGCCATGCAGGCATCCACTGAAGCGCCCAATAGGGACGAGTTGGGACTTAATATAAATCATTGCAACTCTAATAATGTTCCAACTACCACAGACGATTTACAATTACCTAACAACCAGATTCAACCAACGCATTTTAATAGACTGACGGTAAGCCCTCCGGAAAGCAATGAAAACATAGTGTTGGTTAACCACTCACAATTAAATCTTCCATCAGGGTCTGGTGTTCACTTGCTGACACAACAAGGGAACAATTATTCAGCTTACCCCGACCTGTCGAATTGGTTAGTGGAGAGCTTCTCATTTTCAACAGTTTCCCCCTTGAACAACAGGCAGCCTAGTGGTACAGGGGGTAATAATTTTACATTTGACATTGTCACACATTTAAAAACACTTGACAATTTGTTAGTTAAAGTTAAAAAGCTCCAGTTGGAAATCTCTTATTTTCAAGAATGCTTGAGATGTAAGATAGTGCCTAAAGGGTTAATGCACCATCAATTCCTCACTGGACTAGTACCTAATTTGCTTTTTCATAAGGAATTAATAGATTTATTCGACCGTCAAGGTTTGGAGCTTATTGAGCTTATGGTCAAGCATTATTCTGTTTGGGTGGAGGAACTTAATAGTCAAGTGGCAGAACTAGATGCTAAGATAAAACTGGATAATGATTTCACCAGGTACAAGTACAAATATGGTTGCATTTTCACCAGTATTGACCAGTACCTGGTGAAACTCAAGAACAATAAGGCTAAGAAGTTAGAGCGTGACAGTAAAGCTTACCAATGTGGTAAGGCTTATCCATCACCTTCCACTGCTCAAGTTTGGCAAGTTCCTTCTGAATGCAGTGCAACTTTCATTAATAATGGTCATTTACCTACTTCTCATCAAAATCAACAAATAAACCAGTCCCCTAGCACAACAGCTCAAATAGCCGAGGACTTCAACCAAATTGACGGACAAGGCTACACAGAAGTTAGGAGAAGCGAAAGGTTGTCCAAATTAAACAACCAACATAATTCAGGAAACCAAAATTTTCATGAGGTAAACCAAATGGGGGTAAGACCCAAACAGTGGTACAACAACAACCAGAGGAAAACAAAGCAGAGATCGAAGAGGAACAAGACTTGAATTTATTGCCTTTCGGCTTTAGTGAACTTAATGATACCTTTGAGCAACGTAACTGTCCTGGTGTAATTAGGTGTTTAGACTCAATGTCTTCTGATGAGTTTAACGTTGCATCTCCTAGTTATCATCTAACTTTGGTAGAGCAGGTATTGGTAGAAAGTAAACCTACCATTATAACTAATAAGACAGGAGACTTTAAAGTTTTCAACTTCTCTTCTATTAGTATTGACCTGGATATGGTGGATTTTTTGTCTAAGGGTAACACTTATGTTCCCACGCAGAAATTTGACTTAGTAAGAACCATAATAGACTTAAAAACTTTTACAAGGAAATTGAATTTCAACCTAATGATGGGGTCTAATGCAGTAACAGTACAAAATGACCAGTTTAGAATTCCAAGTACTTTTAATCCTCCACTTCATCCACTTATCCATGTGTTTGAACAAATGTGCGAACTAGATATACATTATAACACCAAACACAGGAATAGGGAGTATTTGCTTGACGTTACTTCAAAGAAAGAGAAGGAATACTTGGAATTTATTAAGTTGCACAATATTAGAGTCTGTAAGCCTGACAAGGGAGGGGGCTTGGTAATTTTTGACAATATAGATTTTTTTCAACCGTATGGTAAACTTGTTGGACGACCCCTCATATGAACTTAGTTCTCATTCAAAAATAAACCACGCATACACAGTAATTAAGAACAGTTTATCAGACATGTTTATTGAGGGGCGTATAGAACAAAACATATTTAATTACATGTCTACACAATTTCCAAGGTACCCTTACCTTTTTGGTATTCCCAAAATACATAAGGATTTGGGTAACCCACCTATGAGACCACTTGTTGGCGGACGTGGATCGCCCACATATCCATGTGCCAAGGTGATTGACTCTATTTTACAAAAAATTTTGAAATTCGAGCAATACATCTGCAAGGATTTCTGGTCATTTTTGGAGAAGTTGAACAGTCTGGAGTTTCATCCAGACTACAACTTCCTTACTGTGGATGTGAAAGACCTCTATACCTGTATACCTCACAATACTGGTATAGACTGGATGACCCAAGTACTTATTAAGAACAGGGCTACAGTTGAGGAAATATCGCTTGTGATCGAACTTTTAGAAATTATACTATATAATAATTTCTTTATGTTTGGTGACAGCTTTTTTCTTCAGAAAACAGGGGTGGCGATGGGCTCCCCTTGTGGAGCAAGTATAGCCAACTTAGTCATGGCCCACTGGGAGTCCGAGTATATATTAAAAATTCATAACATCAAAAACCGTTTGGTTTTTTATACTCGTTATTTAGACGACATCTTCATCCTACTTAATGGTGACAAGGAATATAGTGAGGTGTTAGTAAATGTCTTTAATACTTCAACTGACTTCCTTTGTTTTACATCTACTTTCGACACCAAAAAGATAGCCTACTTGGACATCAGTTTAACTAAAAATTTCATTTTGAAATGCTATGAGGCTAAAATACATAGGAAGGAAACATATTCTAACACTTTCCTTCACTTCACAAGCTGCCACCCTTTCCACCAGAAACGTTCAGTTATTAAGGGCCAATTAGTGAGAGCAGCCCGTATTGTCACTACAGAGTATGATTTTGAAGAGGAATGTCAACTGTTGAAAACAATGTTTGTACATAGAGGTTACCCCTTAGAACTAATCAATGAACTAATTTCTGAGGTTTGTCACAAACGAGTTAAAGGAATATATAAACCCATTTTGTCTATAAAAAGCAATTTTATTATTCAAGAGTCTGTACTAGACAATACAGGAAGTATTGCCCCAGAGAATTTGAGTGCCTCAGCTGCACTCAATACTTTAGGAACTAAGTTTATCACTACCTATAATGTATTAAGTTACCACTGCATAGGAATTTTACGTAAAGATTAGGGTCTTTTTGCAAGTAACCCAGGAGTATTAAACAAGTTAGGAGAATACCCTGGCACCATATTCAGGAAAGGTAGGAATCTTAAAGCATTATATGAACAACGTAAGAGGAAGCAACCAAAAACTGCTGGAATGTATAAATGCCAGAGTTGTAATTATTGTAAACTAGTAACTGAATCTAACAGATTTCAAGTACATAATTTTCAATATAAGTTAAAGTGTAGGGCCAATTGTAATACTAAGATGGTTGTCTATTTAGCTCAGTGCCAGGGATGTTTGGCATTTTACATTGGTAAGATGGAGAGGCGACTCCGCGACAGTATGTACGAGCACCTTTATGGCATTAACAAAAATAAACAAGATAATGCCCTAGCCAAACATATTGCTGAATTCCCGAGTCACTACTTTAGATTCCTAGTTATTGATTAGCCAGTATTAGACAAAAGAGGTGGCCCTATACCATTACGATTGGAAGAATTGGAGTTATTCTGGCAGATCAGACTTAATGCTTATAATCCACAAGGGATAAATGAAAGTTGTAGTCTGAGTAGTGTGTTAAAACTCAAGAGCCTTATGAGATGATTTTACCTATTGGATAGTTGTAATGAGGTAAAAGAACAAATTTATTTAATTATTTTTTCTCAATTTGTAATTGTATTTTAAATACAGACTGAGTATAATTTTACCAGCTTACACAAGGAACAGCAATGTAGAACGCCAGCATCTTTCTAGTTAGCTTTTTACACTTACTTGTATGAAATTTTATCATAGTTTAAGTTCGTATATATTTTTTATAGTTAATAACTTGATCATGTTTTGAAGTATACGCTTCTCAACACGTTCTTTATAGTGTGGTTTTCATATATTCATGAATGTTTTCAAATCTCTCAGTGGATGGTACTACTACTACTAAAAACATTGTTAGTTGTGAATGTTAATTGCTTAATTGATTAATTTACTTGGTTTGGAAAGTATGTATACCCATACTGAGTATCAAATGTTGTCTGAGGAAGTTTGCCGATAGAGCAAACGAAAAGCGCTTTTTTTGGGATTTATTGGTGTGCTACTCGTCTTGCTTTCACCCGTTTTATGTGATTTCAGTTTGTTTTGTTTTATACTTTTCTAGTTTGCAGTCATCTTCGAACTTCATTAGCCAAAGACCTTCTGTGTTAGCCTGTACTTCAGAGAAGTAGATACCAAACAGGAGAGGACCCAGAACTGAACCCTGTGGTACTCTACTTGTCACTGGTCTGAAGTCAGATTTGGAGTCTGCTACTTTCACAGTGTGGGTTCTGTCAGTGAGCCAGTTAGTAACCCATCTTGTGACATAGGGATTTATACCTAGTTTAGTGAGTTTATCTATAATTTCAGAGTAAGGGATGGTGTCAAAAGCCTTGGCAAGATCTAGATAGGCTGTGTGAACCACCTTACCCTCGTCTACGGCTTTGGTGACTGCTTCAAAGAAGTCTATCAGGTTTAGGAGACATGATCCGCCTTTTACAAACCCGAACTGGGTGGGGTGCAGAGTTTGGAGATTACCAATGTGTTTGTTTATAAGTTCCATGATGATACGTTCCATGGCCTTGCAGACCAGGCTCGTCAGACTAATGGGGCAGTAGTTCCCGGGGTCTGTGGTGACTCCCCCTTGAGGAGTGGGATAACCATCACTGTGTGCCATTCAGCGGGCACAAATCCTGAGGTGAGGCTATGATTGAATATGGTACTTAGGTGGGGTGCCAGTTTGTTCTGTAGTTCATGAAGAACGCAGCCTGGGATGTTGTCTAGTCCCATGGATGCTGTGTTCTTGGCTTTGGAGAGTGTGTTTTTTACCTGTGCAGCCGTGATTACAAAAACTTTGTATTCTTCCAGTATAGAGATGGGCTCTTTAGGGGGTGAGAGGGGGTAAAGTTAGCACTGAACCTACCTGCCAGTATGTTGGCAATATCAGTTGGGTCTGTATATTTAGTGCCATTGTGCTGTAACTCAGAGTAGATCTGAGTGATGCCATTGAGATTCTTAACATAGTTATAGAATGCTTTGTGGTTGTCTTTAGAATCAGTGGTGATTTTGTTTTTGTAACTAGCTTTGGAGGATTTTATCAGGGATCGTAGCTTCTTACTGAGGCTGACCAGGGAGCTCCTCCACTCATGGGATTTTACTCTCTTTTGCAACAGTTTCTTCCTTCTGTTGTACAGTTTGTTTATGGCAGGGGACCACCAGATTGGTTTCCTTTTTTTGGAGGATAGCATCTTGGTTCTGTTTGGGATAGCATAATCCATGCACTCGTGTAAGTGCTTATAAAGTGCAATTGTGTAGGATTCAGTAGTCGTAACTGTATTGCCCATCTGCATGGGTGTCATGAAGTTCACCACTTCTGTCTTAAGAAGCATGAAGTTGGCTTTTGAAAAATTTTTTACCATGGTTTCCGTAATGGGGGATGGGGGCAGGATGTGGATATCTAGGGTAATTAGCTTATGGTCTGATCGAACCAATGAGGCATTGACTTCAGGTGTGGAACTCATGTTGGTAATGACTAGATTTAGGATATTATTGCTCCTGGTGGGGGTGTGGATAAGTTGATCCAGGGCATTGGAGTTTATGAATTCCAGAAAGCGTTGAGTGAAGGAGTTGGTACATGAGTAGTTTTCCCAGTTAATGGTGGGGTAGTTGAAATCACCCATTATTAGGGTGTTTGGTTGAACCCTAATATTTTCCAGTACATCAAGAAAACAGGAGTAGGAATCCTGGGGCATGGTGGGGGATCTGTAGCAAACTACAATTTGGATAGCAGTTTTGCCCAGAGTTAGCTGCACTTGGATAACCTTGGCTGCATTATGCTGAGCAACTAGCCTGGAGGTGTGGATATCCTTAATGAATATGGACACTCCTCTGCCTTTGGTGTTCCGGTCCAGGTTACATGGCCGAAATGTGTGGTATGAGTTATAGTTTGGTGGTGCAGGGGTGCTCTCTGGAGCCTTGAACCATGTCTCAGTCACTGCACAGATATCGATGTTCCCCATTTTAAGGAGTGCCTCGAGTGAGTGCATTTTGAGATTTAGACTTCTAGCATTGAGTAGCATCACCCTCAGTTTTTGCTTGCCTGTTTTCAGGGGACCACAAGGTAGTGTCATGCTGGGTAGATGAAATTTAGCTAGGGCACCTATTCTTTCTGATAAGTGTCATGGGATCTTTTACATCCACCTGAGCTGCCGCCATCTCAGGCAGTTGGGACCTCAGTTTAACATTCCACCTGAAGGATGGGTTGTTTGCATACAAGTGTATAAGAAGAAGAACAAAAAATAAATGTGCTGAGAAAAGCAAACAAACAAATTTCCATAGACTAAAAATAAACCAGAAAAAATAAATTGATATTTTACACAAGCAGCTAAACAAAATTTAGACCTGACAGTCTGTAAAAAAGCATTTTTTTTTCAAAATGATACACAGGAAGTAGATATTCTTAAGTGAAGTGGTAATCAGTTCCAAAATGTTGATGCCCAGAAGGAAAACGCTTTAGTAAAAGCTTCCATAGAATATTGTGACAAGGTTAAGCTCAGAGACACTATAGGAAAGCTATAAGTGGGAGAATGTTTTTATTTTCAGTACAGAATTAAGAAAGGAACAGAAGTTGTTTTGTAGAATGTTATACATTAATGTAGACAAGACAAGTTTTGCAGGGATCATTTTGATTTCAGGTAGGCAAGTCAAGTTTTGAAGGGAGCAAGTCTGTTTTAGGTAGGATGCTGCAGTGATATTCAAGCCTTGAGGTCTGAAAATAAATTATCCTGCTTTGTCTCATATCACTTGTTATAGCAGTTACAGTAATATTCAAGAACAGGATCTATGATGCCATTTGCTAATGTTCTTTAGCACATGGAAAGATCAAATGTGCAAGACCACATCCCACTCATAAGGTGACTTTTCAACTTTCTATTTGATTGCAGTGTGTTGGGAAGACAGGTGAGCTTTAACTAGACATGACGGTAACTGAATTGATTAATGGTAATTAGGCACATACCCTAAGATGAAGTTGCAGTTCTACTAATATGTAATAGATAATTTGGCATTCAAAACAACATTGCCTCATTTTTCTTATCTTTTACTATGGGGCTCAGAAAAAAACTATTAATTTTAGTTATTCCTTTATTTAAGTTTGATGACTTGTAAGTTAGCTAGGCATGACCCCATTTTTAGCACTGGAGTGGGGAATAAAATCTATAAAATATACGACTAACAAATATTAAATCAAAAGTACAGTGATAAAGATGAAATCATACAACAAACAAGAGATATAATTTTTAACTTTGGCAAAAAGTATTCTGTGGTTGTTTCTTTTTTGTCAAGCAAGCAAAGTAAAGAAATACATATATAAAATAATTGGGTCACAGTTTTGAAAAATATTTGAAACATTTATGTATAAGGGCTTGTTAGACACAAAAATTAAACTTTCAGTTAATAATACAGACTATCAGACTGAATTTAAGAAAGGACTGTAGACTGACAGAGAGAAAGAAATACTTTTTCTGAGATGATGAGAAGAGGTTTATGACTAATGAGAAGAAAAAAAATATTGAAAAAGAAAAACAAATGATCAATTATCAAACCTATTAAGTAAGTGACAGTGAGAGAATATAGTGAAATATAGCTTAAGTGTTACAAGGTAGAAAAAACAGATGGTTATAGCAACTAGATATGAAGGAAGAAAAGGGTGAGGAATGAGTGTAGCATCAGATGGTTATATAAGTGGGTGAAAAAGAGAAAAAGGAAGAGGAGAGTGTAAGGTAAAGAAATGACATAAAGTAGCAATGCAAAATAGAATAAATACTTTGCTAATTAAAGAAGAGGAAACACTGAACTGCTTTTATGAGCAAAACTTTAGGAGTTATTTGGTGTTCTTAAAGAGGATGATTATTTCACGATTCCCCAAATGATTAAAAGAAGGAGGCTGGCTAAAAATGAGTTTGCTGACTGGAGATTACATGCAGTATGTACAGTGTGAAAATTAATATTCAGGTATTTATTTTACTTGCACAAGAATGAATGAGCCAGTATTGATACTCACAGTAAATTGTAATCAATGGATTCTTTGCAGGGAACATATCAAAGACTATGGAGAAGAGTCAGCCTAGCAGTAAGTTTGTATAATCTGTCATAAAATGTTGAATACGACAGAACATACCAAATTTCTGATTTGTTTTTGAGGATGAATGTACTCAAATAACAATCAGATCTAAGACTCTGATCGAGCATCAGCCCCAAGAATCTGACAAAATGAATTACTACAAGCATGGTTTGATATTTAGGCAGTATTCAAAGCTAAGATTTCTTGAAATGTAAATTTGATTCTTTTAAAGATAGTGATATTTTCTAGTTGTTTAGCATTATGAAAAATGCAATATTTTAATCTTTTCATTAACATTTCCATAGCTAAGTAACTTGCTTACTACTACTGTATGGTGTCAGCTTAAACCCTAGAGAATGCTAAAGAAAACCATTACTGATATTTGGGATGCTGAGTGCTGTTTGCACTGCTAATTATGAATATATGCATACATTTTCATTATTTCACTAAATATCACAAAAACAGGTAGATATTAAGGATTTGCTGAGCATCATATGAAAGCTTAAGTCTGACTGAACAAAAGTGTTACTGACACAATGTGCAGTGGTTGCAGCATTTTCAAGATATGAACAGCTGTTTTTAAAATCTAAAGTAAAATATAAGCTTGGAGTGTTGGAATACTAATATTTTATTGTAAAGATTTTTTTTTTTACTGAACAACACTGGTGTTCATACTTTTTAAATGGCATTTACTGTTCACAAGATTTATTTATTTATATTTTGCTGACTGGATTAGGCCTTCTGTGCAGAACCAATTTTCAGAATGGACCAGGGATAAATCAATAAAATATTATTGAGTGTTAATTACAGTATAAAATGCAGTAACAGCTAAGAAACTACAATTCCATTACATAAACATGAAGTAAGAGAAATTAAAGAAATCATTAAAACATGTGTATCTGGTATTTAAAATAAGACAGAAAGTTAAGTAAAGGAAGTTCTATTATCAGAATGTAAATACATAGTGATTGCTGTAAGAGGATTCAATATATAATATGAACCTGATTGTGGAAAGGTAGGAGGGCATAAGTGAAAAGGGAAATTAGTTGAGAAAGGATGAGGCCAGAAGAGTCAATAGGTTAATGGAAATGGAAAAAAGTTGGGTGAGAGGAGATATGATGGATTGAGAAAGTACAGTTGTATAAGTTGCATTTACCCATAACAATAGATGTTCAAGTTCTTCACTGTTGCAGTAAACTTTAGGCTACATGGGTTGTGTCCTGAACAGGACACAAGGACCAGCCAGCTTCCAAAAGCTCTGGCTGCCACCCACAGTTTCCCTCTGATTGCTGATTGGGCAGTCACGAGGAGGGAAAATCAGCAATCAGAGGAATCTTCAGGAGACTCTTGTTCAAAACTTAAGAAAGAGAGTACCCATCCTGAACCACTAAATCATGTAATAATAAACAATTTTATATCCCAACATGTAATTATATACAAAAATAGGAGAGGAAGGGTAGGTGCAGTTACTGCAGCAGTGAGGAAATTGAATATCTACTTTCATGGGTAAGTGCAAGTTATACAACTGCACTGTGTTCATCATTGCCACTGTTTCAGTAATCTTAATGTTACATGGGTTAATTATCAAAGCCTAGCCAACCTGGGGGGAAGAAGTATATGGATCCAGATGCCCCTGGGGACTAGACCTAGCAAAGTCTGTCCTGAATCTAGTAAAATAATCCAGTTTGCAATGCCCTACAAAGGTATGGGTATAGGGCCATGCAGCCGCCTCTAGAATACTTCTAGAGTCCATATCTTTCTAATATGTCATTGAAAAAGACAAGGCTCTAGTAAAATAAGCCTTTTTACTGCTGGAACTGGTTTGCCATGTTGGGTGAAAAAAGGCAACAGCTAAAGAAAACCATTTGGAAACAGTCTGTTTTGACACGGAATCACTACAATGATTTTTGGAGAGTCCTTCTGAATTTTCACAATTTTCATGGGTATCAGATGAAAGGGTAGAAATGCATAAAGGAACCGTCCCATCGATGGGAATGAAAAATGCATCTGTTTTCTAGGCTTGCTTGCAAGGAGCCCTGGAGCAGAATTTGTTCAGATGTCTGTTTTGAAAGGAGGCAGACAGATCTACCTGATGTGTTGCCCACAATGAGATCAATTCCTGGAAGACCCTCTCATTCAATTTCCATTTGTGAGGACATGCCCTAGCCATGTTCTGCTTGTCTACCTCTATGTTTCATTCTGACAGAATGTAGGATGCTTGGCGGGTTAAGGAATGCTGAACAGCTACCTCCCATGCCATCACAGCCAGCCTACACAGAGGGAATGACCTGTGTCCCCTTGCTTATCTAACACATCACTGTGGTGTTGCCTGTATTTACCTGATGATGTTCTTGTGACCATAGGTGATGAAATGATTTTAAGGCATGGATCACAGCCTCCATCCCCTAGACAATTATATGATTTGGTCAGTCTGATGAGCACCACAAGCCTTGCACCTTTACTCCCATAGAAACAGCCCCAAGTGAAATCTGAGGTGTCTGTAGTTAGAGATTGCATTGGAGGTAGAAGAGAAAACGGGGATACGTGGATTTGCTTGCATCTGCAGTCTCCACCAATGCGGTTCTTTTCTTACAAATCCCAATACTGGAATTTGAAATTACAGGGGATGCAAATATTGGGTCCATATTTTTTTTGGAAACAAATGAATCTTTTATCATATGCAGCCTGGCAAGACGAATTATGAGAATCATACAGGTCATGAACCCAGGATCCTGAGATACTCTGTCTGAAGTCTGAGACTGATATGAGAAGCTTAATATTTCCAAATAAAAAATCTACATTCCCCTGTGTAGAGAAAGCTTTTTATTGCAGTATATCTATAAACAAGTCTAGAAAGACAATCTTGTGTGATGGAGTCGAAGATGTCAGAACATTCATCTGAAAACCCTGGATTGGTCAGAACAGAAGAAAACCATTGTAATGACATTTGGCATCTGGAAAAAGGCTCTGCAAAGATGGGAAATATGAGAATGCATTTAGTCTACAATGAGCTATGACTGGAGCTAGGCACTTTGTAAACACCCTCAGAGCTGTAGATAATCCAAAGGTTAATACAGAGAGCTGATAATGTAATCTAGACAAAGAAAATCTGAGAAATTTCCAGAAGCCTTTGGCTATGAGAGTGTGATGGTATGTATCTTTTAGATCTATTGTTACCATAAAACTTACTTGGGAAATGAGAGGTAACAGATCCTAAAGGGTCAATATCTTGAATGTTGGAACTTTCACATACAGAATTATTAAGGAAATAGCAAAAACTTTTCTGCAAGAAGGCTCTTTTTTGGTACTGAAACATTCTGGGAATAAAAGTTTATCCCCTTTAATTTAATGGCACTGGTTCAATTACCCGTAGGTTGCTAAAGATCCTGAAGAAAAAGTTTGATTTGGAGAGTGGGGAAGAACTTCTGTGAAAGAATTATTTGTATCCTGAACCACTTTTAACATCCAACAGTTTGAAACAATCTGTTGCTAAAGAGGAATGTACAAAGACAATTTTAGGAGAGATTTGTAGAGAAAGGGGCTGGAGGGGAAGAGAAGGGGAAAGAATGCTGGTATAATCATTCTGAAATACTATTTATAGTCCCTTTGTTGGAAAGGATTTTTATTTTTTGTTGTTCCCCACCCACCATCTCTTATTGGTTCCCTGTTTGGCTTGAGAAGGCAGGGATTGTTTGTTCTGTTTCTTACATGGGGAGGAGGATCAGGGAGATTTATAAGGCGGAGGCTGAAAAATCCTGGAAACTCCATCATTTTCTTCTCTCATCAAATTGTTTAAGGATTTGAATAGCAAATATCCCAAACAAAGCCTCCTTATCTAAACATGAATTTAAAATTTCAGATTTTATCTCATCAGAAAACTTTTGATTATTTACCCAGTCACATCTCCTTAATAGTGAAGCAGTAGCAGAAACCCTAGACACAGTATCTGTATAAGCATACACACTCTTAAAGCATGTTTTAATACTAAAGAAATGTTAGAAACAATGGAATTCAGATAGGTACTAATTTCAATGGGAAATGTAGTGGATAATTCTCTCACACTTTCTGTACAAAAAAGAACAAACTTCCACATGAATCTGATAGTTAAGAATTCTGTGCCAAAGTGGAAGAAAATCAAATCTTACCAAATCTATCCAATGCCTTTCCTTCTTTGACCACAGAGGAAGGATTGGAGGACACCAACAGCCTGTCCTTTTGGAACTGGAGGTTAAGAATCAGAATTGTTACAGGTAGCATTAATTACATCTGCCAAGGTTGGCACCAATAGAGGAATGGGAGTGGAATGAGGCATATCAACTTGTAACATATCCTAGTATCACCTCAACTCAGGGGAAACATCCACTTCTTCCCATAAAAACACATCAGTTATCCTGGGTATTGTCAGAGAAAAGGAAATTTTCTCCAAAGGATGTTATGAGGTCAAGTTTCCTCTGAATCAGCATATCAGTATATTTGGAATTTTGTTTGCTTTGGTTAAGTCCAGTCTGGCTTTTTAATTTTTGAGAATTAGGTTAGGACAGGGAGATCAATTCATATTTTATTGAATTACTTAGTTTAGCTTGGTGCAACTTATTGCTTTGCTACTTAATTACCTGGAAAAGGGTGCAGGAGTGCACTCTGGGTTTTCAGGTTCTGAGGTAGTCATTAGATGCTACTGATTGGGGATGTCAGTAAAAATGTACTCATCAATCCAGAGGATAACAAATGCATATGGAAGGAGTACTTCAAGAAACTGTTGAATAAAGAAAACTCAACTTAAGCTGTACTGCCAAATGCACAGTCTGTGATAAAAGAGGAAAAAAGAACTCACCCTAGAAGAAGAAAGAATAGCACTAAGAAAAATGAAGTCAGGTGAAAGCAGCAGAGTCAGAGGAGGCGAACAGCAGATATTATCCAAATGCTTAGGGGAGAATTGGTTCCTAAGGATGTTCTTTCTAGTACGGAGAGAGAGACATATCCCAGTTCACTGGAGAATAGGCAATCTAATGCCACTTTACTACAACAAAAGAGACATTCTCAACTGTGATCAGTAAAGGGGCATCAAGCTCCTGTCACAGTACATAAAAGTATTGGAGAGGGTGGTTGATAAATGAATCCACAGCACAGCAGGGTATGGTGAACAATGAACAGGTCTGTTTCAGATCAGGATGTAGAAATGTCCTGTTCTTCGAAGTGAGGGAGACAGCTGAAACTGGGCACTCCCAGAGACATATCCCAGTTCACTGGAGAATAGACAATCTAATGTCACTTTACTACAATAAAAGAGACATTCTCAACTGTGATCAGTAAAGGGGCATCAAGCTCCTGTCACAGTACATAAAAGTATTGGAGAGGGTGGTTGATAAATGAATCCACAGCACAGCAGGGTATGGTGAACAATGAACAGGTCTGTTTCAGATCAGGATGTAGAAATGTCTTGTTCTTTGATGTGAGGGAGACAGCTGAAACTGGGCAATCCTAGACTTGAAGATAGTATAGGACAATGTCCCAAGAAAGATGATTTTGGCAATTATATGATGGTTCAAAGTCCCAGAAACATTAGTAAAACTGGTACAGGTTATCTACAAGGACCCAATGACACAAATACAAACACTGTTCAGAGACACAGAGGGGTTCTGTGTGAGAGTGGGTGTACATCAGGGCTCAGCTCTAAAGCCACTTCTGTTCATAACTGTAATGGACTATATTAGTAAACAGGTTGGAGGGGACAGATCAACAAAGCTACTCTATGCAGATAATATGGCATTATAAGAAGACTTTAAACAGGAATGTCAGCAAAGGATAGGGAACTGGAATGGAAAACTGAAGGCATGTGGGATGACAAAACAGTGGACATGGCATCAAATGATAGAAATCAGAAGAAGATGAAAATTGAGACAGAAAAGAAGATATTGGAACAGGTAGCAGCTTCAATTGTTTTGGAAGTGTGGTCAAGGAGAAGAGAAGCCTGACTGAAGAAGTCAAAGCAAGAATCAAAGGTGGTCTAGTCAACTAGCACAAAGTGTCAAGGGTAGTGTGTGACAGAACAATGGCAAAGAAGACAACGAGTAAGGTTTACAAAATTAGTGGTGCAACCAATGCTTCTGAATGACACCGAAACCTGGGCTGTGAAGGCAGAGCAGCTAAAGAAGTTTGAGGTAATGGAGGAGAAGGACCTGAGATAGGTAGTAGCATACAGACTGTGGGATAGATGAAGAAATGAGAACATGAGAGCAGAAGACAAATTAGTCCCAAAAGTAGAGAAAGCCAAGGTGAACATATTATGATGGCTCAGCGACATCAACAGTAAAGCAGAAAATGATCTGGTAAGGAAGATGTGGGAGAGATAGGAAGAGACAAGAAGAGATGAGTCTGTCCTACAAGAGATGGATGGACTGCAGAAGACATAAGACCTGTAACAATTAGGCATGATTGTTGAAGAAGTTAGGAGAGTGACTATGAATCAAGTGTTATTAACAGATGACGTGACACTTAGCCTCAAATAGAAATGGAAAAAGGAGGCTGATGATGATGATGATGACTCTGAAATGACATTTAAAAATTAATCTTTACAACTGCAATATAGCAGTTAGACAGAAGGAGCCCTAAAATTTCCTGTAGTTAAAAGATTATAACCCTGTAAAAAATTTATTTAGATAATGGGAAAATGGAAGTTATGTACTTACTATAATGATAGATCCCTGTTGTCTATTTTATTTCCAATTCATCTTTGGGTTGTCAGATCCAAGCGGATCCAACCTTGACACCTTCTAAAGCTCTGAATCCAATGCTATGACTCCTCCTCTACCCATAATTCACCCCTCTCCATTAAGCTACCTCATATTGAGTTTGCAGACTATATTATAGATTATATAATGATCTGCTTCTATAACTGAAGGAACCTTTAGGTGTTCCAGTTGATGAACATGTTAATACTGCAATTAGGAAAAAAGGAACATTTTTAATAGAGGGGGTTTAGGTAGGGACTGCCTGATCACCAGAACCTGTCAGTGACAATATTGGAAGGGGGAAAGAGGGTGGGATGGTTAACTGGATGAAAAATAGACAACACAAATGTATCATTATGGTAAGTTCATGACTGTCGTATCAGTGTTGTCTGTTTTCATCTGATTCAACCTTTGGGACAGATTCCCAAACTGATTACTACCTGAGTGGTATCACGGATGGACTTTCATGAGAATGAAGAATGTGATTTGGATTGTACTTCCAATTTGTAATGAAACAGAAAGTATGGGCAGTTGACCAAGTTGCACTTGACAAATGTCACTAATGGGGAGCCTATTCACAAAGGTGGTTGAAGTGGCTATAGCTCTTGTGGAGTGAACTTTGGGTTATGCTTGTAAGGGTAACCCTCTTTTAGTATACATTAATGTTATACTCTCTGATAACCATCTTAAAAGAGTCACTTTAGAGAGCCCTTTACCCTGTCAGGCTCTTGAAAAGCTTCAAATAGTTGGTCAGATATTCTCCTTTATTTGAAGATGTGGGAAAAAATACTGAAAGATAAATTGATTTATTCAGATTTGCTTCAGATGTCACCACAGGAAAGAAAGATGAGTTAGGTCTTAATGACATCCTGCCTTTGTGGAAAACCAATTAAGTAGCTTTACAGAAAACAGCTTGTAGTTCTGAGATCCGTCGGGCTGAAGTGACTGCAACTAGAACAATGGTCTACCATGAAAGAAATTTCAATTCCACTAAAGCTGCTGGTTCAAAGGTTGGGGGAGTGGAGAGATAGAGGTGAGTCTAGGCTTGAAATAGGATAGTAATATCCTAAGTAGGCACCAGGTCCCTAATTGGTGGCCTTAGCAGAAATGTTCCCAAGGGGCTACTGGCAAGGGAGGAGGATTACACTGGCATGTATTTATATTCCCCATAAAACTGCTATAATGGGGCTTGTGAAAATTCTGGGGAAAAATAATCAGTTTTCAAGCAAAGAATATTACTTATAGGTGGGGACTGGAATTTGATTTGCAACAGTGATGATGTGCATGGGGGGCTAAGAAGGGAAAGTATAACAAAGCAGAGCAGATTTCTGAAGAAATTTATGAAAATATTTGGCATCAAAGATGTGAATTCAGTAACAGGAGATTGTTGTGAATTTACATATTATACTCCAAGAGATAAAAACTGGGCTAGGCTAGACAGAATTTACATTTCACAGTACATGTGCCTTTAATTGAAGATCTTGATATGCACCCAATATCTATTTCGGATCATGCACCAATAATAACTAAAATAAAAACACAGGGTAATGAAATAAAAATGAGACACTGGTGCTTTCCCACTTATCTTTTGAAAAAAATGAGAAATTTAAGGAATGGGTAGTGAAGATTATTCAGGAGCTATTTGTGAGAATAGAAATTACTTCTGAAAAATATAGCTAGGGAATGGGATAAAATTAAGGTGGAGTTTAAAAATATGGTGGAAATAAAACAAAAGGAGCCATCGTTAAGAAGTAATAAGAATTATTTAGAGGGACTGACAAATGTTAAAGTTTTGCAGAAGGTGGGAATCTTTCAGAACAAGAAGAGGATTAACTGCAGAATGCTAAACAGAAAATAAGGGATTACCTCAGCAATATACACAGGTCTAGAAAGACTGCTGTTAAGAAACTGTTTTTTGATAACAATACTAAAGCACAAAAACTTTTAATGTGATGAATTCATACAGGCCCATTTCACTATTAAACCATGATTATAAAGTGTTCAGTCTATAATGGCTAAAAGAATGACAAAAATAATGACAAAACTGATAGATATGAATCAACGTAGTTTTGTGGAGGAGAGGCAAATATTTGACAACATTAATTGAACATGATCCAGAGGGAAGCAGAATGTAAGAAAATACCATAGTTGCTGGTGGGTCTTGATGCAGAAAAAGCATTTGACAGAGTAAGCTGGGACTTTATGAGCAATGTAATGGAAGCATTTGCATTTGCTGAAAAAATTCTAAGGTTAATTAGGAGGATATATGAGGAATCGGAGGTGAAAATTAAAGTGGATGGGGTCCTCTCTGATAATTTTTGCTTGAGCTGAGGAACCAGGCATGGGTGTCCTCTTTCCTCTTTGTTAATTGCATTATATTTATAACCACTGGCAAAGAAAATAAGGGACTCAGAAATTCAAGGATATAATTGGTATGTTAAGAAAAGCTGGCTCTGTTTGCAGATAATATTATTTTATACCTGACAAAACCAGAATGAGACATTACAGTGTTGTGGAACATTATGAGAGCATTTCAAATATTTTCAGGATACAAAGTTAATGAAGCTAAAACAAAGGCAATAGCAGTAAATTGTGTACCCATACATGGCTTGGTTGTGGGGACATGATAAAAAATTATTCTGGTATGGCAGCTAAGGATATGTGGGAAGAGACTAAACAAAAGATAATACAAAAACTGAGAAAATTGAAGCTTTGTTATATGGATATGGATAGCAAGACATAAGCAGTTAAATGTTTTTAGTCCCATTAGTCTTATATACAGATCAGGTATATTTTTATAGATGAGAAGCTGTGGATAGCAATTAATAAAGAGCTGTAGGACTTTGTCTGGTAAGGGAAGATGGCAAGAGTCAAGTGGAATACGCTGATTCTTCCAGTAGAATAAGGAGGATTGGGATTATATGATTTGAATGGGGTATTTCAGAGCTACACAGTTAAGGCTCTTACACAAAGCACAAGCAGAAAACTATAATTTAAAGTGGAAAGGGATGATGATGAAACAGGGGAGAAGCTCAAGAAACAAGGAGAGACTGGGATTTTGGATGCAGGCCTTTATGGAGAATAAAAATAATCATACAGAATATTATATCTATAAAATAGCAGAAAGTATCCTAAGAACTAAGCTAACATGGAAATGGAGAAAGGAGATTTTGACAATAGGGATGACTGCAATTTGGGATATTGACAATAGGCAAGAGGAGGCTGGAATTTATTGGAGAAAACTGGCAAAGGAACCAAGGTACTGGGAGCAAATAACTAGACAGATGATAGAATGGGAATATGCTAATAATTTATTTGGAATGCCGGTTAGGGATTGCCTTCCAAATCAATGATTGATATCAGAGTATAGACAATGAGAAAGAAATAGGGGGCTCCTAAATGAAAGACCAGCACTGGTATAGTGTTTAGTAGAATCTAAAACAGAAGCTGCCATCAAGAATCAATCAGAGGAGATTAGAAAGGATTGGGAAGAGAGACTAAATAAGCAATTCACAAAGAAACAACTGGACGATATATGTATGTCTCCTAAATATGCAACAAAATCTAGAAGATTTAGGATTTTTTTTTGGAAATGTTTACATGGATATTTTTATACCCCAAGTAGACTCCAGAGAATTTTTCCTCAGATAGACAGCAAATGTTGGAGGTGTGATGGGTAGAAAGAGGTAATTGGGAACATGTTTTCTGAGAGTACAATGAGTTGGCAGAGTTTAAGGATTCCCTTTGGGATGCACTGTCGGATATGCTGGGTGGGCAGATTGGCTGTGTTGCGGGAGATAATTTTTTTGGAGCTATGATACAGAATCAGAATTGTCTCAACATGGTAAAGCTTTGCTGTGTCTAATTATAGTGACTGCCAAAAAAGCAATTAGTAGAAAATGGAAATCAAAATATAAACTAACTATACTAAAAGTAGTGTATGCAGTAACAGAGATAAAACAACTGGAACAGAGATCTATAGAAGAGGGTAGGTAGGAACAAACTACACAGGAAAATGGGAATTGTGGTAACAATACATACAACGGATGAATGAGGTTTAAAATAAGGCAGGACTTAATGAACTATGTAATGTTTGACTGAAAATAATTGGATAGATTATAAGTAATATAAAATGTTTGAAACTGAGTGTGTATCAGTATGGTATGTGATGTAAAATGCTTGCAACTAGGAATGTGTCAGTGTGGATTGTTTTATTTATATAAATGTATGATTGCCTATGTCTTAAGTATGGTTTAATAAAGATGTTTCTTATTTTAAAAAAAGGCAGGAATTGAATAATTTATGTAATGTTGCTTAGGTAATTATATATTGCAATATATGTGAAGTATAATGTTTGCAAACATGAACTTGTAAATACAGTTTGATTGTTTTTATTTAAATGTAAATTTGCATATGTCACAAATGATAATTAAATAAAGGTGTTTAAAAAAAGAAAAAAAAGAAATGCTTTCAAAATCTTTAAGGATGCTATAGCAGTATCATTTTGTCCAATGTGAAAATCAGAGATAGCAGCCATTTGCACTTTGAAAGTTGAAAAACTAGAGTCACTGTAGAAGAGTTCTGACAGAAATTCCAAAATAGAGAGAGTAGGTGCTGAGAATGGATCTAAGCCCTTCATTAAGTCCCAAATAGGGAATCTTTTACATGTACTATTTTTGATCTTCTTGGGTGATTGGTTCTGAGAGGCTGAAATAATATAAATGACTGATGCAGACAGCCTAGAATCTCTGGCTATGGTCAAAACTGGAGAAACCAAATGGTCACTTTTAGGTTTAGATGGGTGACACAAAAGATTTAGATACTGATCTAACATCCATGAAGGATATGCTAGATGAGGCCACAGGAACGGGAATGAGACTTACTGGGGCCAAAAGGGAGCAATGAGGATCACTTTGGTCTTGTATCATCTCACTTTTTGAATAAAGCTGGTTATAGGAGGTGAAACCATGGTGGTGCAGCGGTTAGCATTGTCGCCTCACAGCAAGAGATTCTCCCATTCGATTCTCGGCTGGAACGCCTTCTGTGTAGAGTCTGCATGTCCTGCACATGGTCGAGTGACATTTAAAGACATGCAGGTAGGTGTAGGTGTGTTCGTGAATGGGTGTGCCTTCTTTGAAGGATGGGCATCGGGCTGGCAACTCGGCACTGTAAAAATCCACTGTCAGTCATTAGCGGACCAGAGTTCTGCTGTGGCGACCCCTAACCAGGAAAAGCCGATAGACATTACTCTCAGGGGAATAGGAGGAAAAGCATATAGGAGACATGAAGGGCCAATAAGGGCAAAGTAACTGCTGCATTTGATGTGTAAGAATGAAGAGAAGAGGTCGCAGCAAAGTTTTTTTACCGCTGACTAGCTGAGGGACCACTCATGAGGAAACAAAATTGTTCTATTCAATTTATTTACTAATACATGCCATAGTCTCATGGCTTCCAAATAAGAGGTTAGGAATGGGTCCCTCTTCTTGCTTGTTGATGTGTCATGCAACCACTATGTTGTCTATTTGTACAGGAATCATACCCTTGGGGATGAAGTCCTGAAAAACCTAAATCTCAAGGAGGACTACTCTCATCTACAAGACAGTGATGTGAAAATTTGCCTCTAGATGTGACCAGGAACCCTGGACTGTTCTCCCCTTGAAATGCCCCCACCCCAGAGAGAGAAGACATCTGTGGTTATCATCGCTATTGGCTGTGTTGTGTAAAGGGGCAGCCCTCCATAACCGATGGAGAGGTTAGCCACCACCTCATGTAATCTTTGCAAATCTGGGTAATACAAGTCCTGACATGGAGGGAATGAATATTTAAGACCCACTGGATGGACAGAGTCCACTGAAGTACTCTCATGTGGTACCTAGCAAGATAATGGTTGAATTCATTAAACCCAGTAGTCAGAGAATTAGCCTTGCTTGCAGGAATGGATGCTGTATTACTTCTGTAGCAATTAGTCAGTTGAAAGTACCCTAGAGATCAGTGACTTGGGTATTTTATTGATGTATCTAGGTGACATCCCATGAATTCTATCTGTTGGGTTGGGAGGAGTTGACACTTGGATGGTTTGACTGTAATTCCCAAGTACAGCATTAACTGGAGCAGAAAGTTTTGGTGTTGAGGAAATAGATCCCTGGTCAAACCGGTGAAGAGCCTATCATCTAGGCATAGGAATATCTGGATCTCTAGCAGGTGGAGTTGCACTGCTACTACTGCCATAACTTTGGTAAACACCCTGGGGGCTGCAGTGAGACTGAAGGGCAATGCTCTGAACTGAAAATGATTGGCTCCGAGCCAGAAACAGAGAAATCTCATGGATTACAGCTCTATCTTTATGTAATAATAGATATCCTGGAGATCCACAGAACACATCCAATCATCCTTCCTTAGAAGAGGTAGTATATACTGTAGCATGATCATCTGAAATTTTGGTGTTTCACAAACTGTTTGAGATGTCTCAGATCCAAAATTGGTTTGAGGTCCCCTGTTTTCTTGGGTACTGAAAAAACCTGGAGTAGACTCCAGACACTAACTGGTCTTGGGGGACCTGCTGGGTGACCCTTTTTTCTAGCAGCTTGGAGACTTCTGCTGTTGCTGCTAATTCCAAATAATTGGGTGGGATGTCAGGAACATTTCTCTTTTTTGTTAGTGGATAAGAAAAAGGAACTGAATAGCCTTGGTTATTATTCTCAACACCCATGAATGTGTTGTGATGTTTGCCAAGCTTGCAGGTACAAGGATAAGCACATCCCAACTGCCTCCAGAGAACAATAGCCAGGCAACCTTTCAGGAGCACTGATAAGGTTTTCTTCAGAAAAAGGACCATGAAAACAGTGATTATGTGGTCCACCTCTGCCTCTGGGGTGATGTCCACTCAAGTTACCTCCTCCTCTGCCATAAGGAGATCAATCTGCAGCAGACTCATGTTAATAACCATTTGATTTTTCTGAACCACATCTTCTTGCTACCTCTCTGGTTCCTGGAAAAGGTCCTTTGAGGAGTGAAAAAATGGATTCTCAATGCAAAAAGGATTTTACCATTCTGTTGACACCTGATCAGTGTGTCTTTCACTTTTGGTCTGAAGAGTGTGGAACCATCAAGAGGAGCATTAACAAAGGATGTCTTGAAGCCTTCTGCAAAATCACATCCAGGCGTACCAGCACATTGTGATGTTGGTGCCCACTGCGCTAGCTGTACCATCAGCTGTGTTGGTTAGCAGATGCATGGAGACATTCAAAGTAGGGTGAAGGGTAGCTATCTAGGAATTCACAGTCTTTTGAACACCCACAGGCAGGTTACCCAAGAGTGACTTGATGAGTTCTTTAGTCAAGTCTCTCTGGAAATGTGTAACATGTGCAAAATAGTTCAGCACTCTGAGTGCAAATGTAATGTATGTCTGTTTTCCAAACCTGTCCAATGCCCTAGATTCTCTACTGGCAGATAGAAAGATAAACTTTCTTCAGACAATTCCTTCTTTGTGGTCATCTAAGATCATGTCATCTACTGGTGTTTCCTGTCTTTGGGGACTACCAATATTCTGTCAGGTTTCTTCAGTATAGGTTCCATCATGTCAGGGTCCTTCCATGTCCATTTGGCTACCAGGTCTACCAAGAGGTCTCTGGGTGGTACAACTTAGGATGAGGATGAGCCAGTACCGAAGGCTTCAATAAATGCAGACTCATCTGGTGAGGAAGCATTGGTGGACCAGTACCCTCGTTGTTTCATCAATTCCAAGATCTCACCAAAGGTGGCATCTTCCAATGGTGATCTATGGGAGGCCTCACCCTCATCCATATCTTTATCTTCGGTGACTGACTCCACAGAGGTGTCAAAGTACTTCTGCTTGCACATCTGTTTTCTATGACCTTCTGTTGGGGTATGATCAGAAGGATCTGATTCAGACTAGGAACTTACATAGTAAGTGGCCTGTGAGGCCACTGGTACCAACTGTCTCTGCTGAAGTTGGGATGGAGCTGACCTGAGGATAACACCTTTTCCTTTCATCCAGCCAAAACCCTTCCAAAGGCTTCTAAGGCCAAAGCTGAAATTGGTGCCAAGGGAAACCTTCTTCCATCCAACTAATAAGATTGGCTTCAATGGCCCTCAAGTCTGACCCTGAAGCCAAATCTGGACCTGAACTGTCAAAAGCTAAGGCTCCAAAGGAAGGGACAGCTCTGAGAACTTTACAGTTGACCCTTGTCTTGGAGCCCAAGTGTTGCTTCTTTGGATCTAGACTCTTATGAATCTGAGATCCTTGGTATTGAGAGAGTCAGGAACATAGCTGGAGTTAAGTCACTTTGGCTGTTTGTTCCAGCAAAAACATATTGGTAGAGCTTGGATCCATGAAATCCAATCCCAAAAGGCAGGCTGGTATTGGAGATAAAATGGGAGGGGTTGTTGGACCTGTAACCAGAGCATTCGAAGTGGACAGGACTGAGAGAACCCCAAGATGAATCTGTATTTTCAAAAACCTCATCAGCATTCTGTCAACCTCAAAATCGTAAGGCTTTTGCATGACTGAACTGACTTCAAATAAGATGTTTCAGAAGGTGGTCAAGGGAAACTCTTCTCTTGTAAGATAGGTGAATGTAGCATAGGACTTACCAGTTCTGGTGAGAAACTAACCCAGGCAAGGAAGGTTCGACATGGCGTCAGCCTTCTGAGGTATCTTCATATCCAAATCTAAAGGAATTGTTGGATCTAGGGACCATTTTTGTAGTTTGTCTGATATCTTACCCTTTGCTTTTTCTTTAGACTTGTCTCTTTCTCACTCTTTCTCTTTCTCTTTATTTTGCTGGCTTTGGCTTGTACGTACATTTTCCTTGCTAGGAAACTCTGAGGAAGCAGAGGTTGAAGGAAGAGAAGTCCCTATCTGAGGGGGAAGAAGACCCTTTAAAATGTTTTCTTTCCTAGTTTGGATGTTTCTAGAGCAGAAAAAAGCAAAAGCTTCGGAATCCACTTCCAGCTGGGCAATGCCCAAGTAATATACACACAATGAGTATGGGTTCTGCAATGGGATCTTATACTTGCAGGCTGTACACTTTTTAAAACCTTGTACTCATACCTCTCAACTTCTTAGAACACAAAATCTAGACAAAGCCTTAAATAATGGAGGGATAAAGGCACTTTAAATATTGCTTTAATAAACCTCTAATAAAATCTGGACATTCTGCAAAAATCTGTACAGTTGACAGGTATGCAGTTGTACTTTACCTGACATATGAAGAACAGGACTACTAGTAAAGATCAAGCCATAAACACTAAGGAACTAACAAACTAACAATAACAACAACAATGAAGTACAAGCAGTAATTATAATAATTATGCAGTCTAAAACCACTATCCTAAACTAGTGAAATACCTGCATGCACACTACAAACTATAAAAAGATTAAAATACTGAAAACTAATTCTGTAAGTGGAACAAATAAGACAGGAACCATCAATATATATTGAAAACTAGCAAAAACTAACAATAATGTTAATAATTATAATATGTATAATGACAACAATCTTACTGTGAGAAAAGGAGCCTTCAGAAACATGAATGAATACTTCAGGTGGCAAAAGAGATCTGAGATAACTTAGTGGGCAGGAGGGAATTTTGGGTAGGGGAAGAGTCAGAGCCTTTAATCCAGATCTTTAGAAGAAGGCACCAATGTCGGATCCAATTAATCCAACAACCAAAAGGTTAAAGTGGATGAAAACAGACAATACTGGATCACACATTTCCTTCATATATGAAACATGTTAAACAAATGCCCATAACTCTGCCAACATGTTACATTTTGAGCTCAAATTTTCAACATACCACCACTATCTAAACCATTCCAGTGAATTAATGCAACTAGGATCCAAAATGTAATTTTCAACAATGAATGAAAAACAGTATTTAAAAAGGAAGTTGTGGAATGACAGCACAACAGTTTGTCAGAAGGGCCCTAAAATGCCTACCCTGAACAATTAATGCAAAAGTTCCTGCAGTTAGAAAATTATAGTGCCATAGAACACTGAAATAAAATGGGTAACATGCTATTTGTTTAGTTTTTGAACACTATATTAAACATATGTCCTTAACTCTGACACACTGTAATATTCTAATTTTAAAATCTCAACATACTATCTATGGGCTGCCATCACCTGAACTATGGCATTGGAATGATCTCTACCCAAAAACAGTCTGGGATTACAACTGTGAAAAAACATTTAAAAATTAAACTGTGCACTGTTTGATTATGGATATATGATTTTGTCTGATGCACAGCATAGCCAGTGCTTTGCGCTGCCCTGCACAGCATGAATGTGATATCACTTCTACCACTTTTTTTCTGTTTTGTCGGTGTCATGACCCATAGCTCTGGACCAGCTACTGCCTCTTTGCCACTGAACACTGCACTGCACCCATCTCTGCCTCAGATGTGACACTGCTGATGCTTGTTCCCTCATTGACTCTCTACTAAGCTTTTCTGCTGTTGCAGTGACTGCTATGTGAGGTCCTGTCAGATATTGACCTATTACTCCAATTGTTTACATGATATGTGCAACATTGTGCATGCAACAAAAAAAATTGCTACAAATTTCAAGACTATATATTAAAGCCCCCAAGCCTTTCTGTGTCGGAGGGAAGCCTTCTAGCGTATCAGTGGGAGTGGTAAGCACTAGGTAGCCTATCTAGCATACAAATTTTCTGTATCCAGGACTGTTTGTAACCTTCTGAACGGTACCAAAACATCTGCTCTTCAATGTTTCTCTTAGATCTGCTAGCTCTCTCCTCTCCTGCACTTTTACTAGCTTATTAATCTAGCACTTTACCAGAATTTTTGTAGCAATTATTGTAGCACATAAAAGTGCTACAAGCACTAAACATTCTACAAGGAAACAGCTCCAATGCTTAATATTAATGCCCACCCCTAAAGGCATGTCTAAAGGTCAGTTCCCTGTGCTTTCTCCTATTAACCTGGTGAACTTGGGCATCCTGAGGCAATGTAGCAACTACCTCATGTACACTGACAACCCTCTCTTCTTACCTCCCAACACTCAGACTTGACAGACATGCACTTATAACACAAATTGGAAGCCATGCACTCTCCATCCAAGACCGGAATAGCTGGTCAATAGGAGATGGTCAACACTTCCATCATACCACACCACATGGAACACATAACCCTCCAGAACACACACCAGCACTGCCTTCACATAAAAAGACAAACCACACACCCACCTTCGCGGAGTCTCTCAATAAAAATTTACCCAAATAGCAGAGACCTTCAAGGCAGAAACACACTTGACCACCACAACACAACACTAATCATGAGACACATAACTCTCCTAAACAGTGTTCCACTCAACTAAAGCCCCTAAGGCAAAACAGCATGCCCAACACACCAGTTATAGGTGACTCGATAGTGAGGCACATTGATGTCCCAATCACTATAATGAATAAGGAGAAAGTAACACTCAGTGGCTTGTCAGGGGCCAGGGTCTGCCACATAACGCACACACTCAGGTCCCTGAGCAACTGGTACAAATATGACTACTCATTGTGCACGTGAGTGTGAATGACCTGAGACATACCTCCCTGGAATACATAAAAAGAAACATAGAGGAGCTCTCAAATTATGTAGCCCAGGTGGGTATGACCCTTGCCCTGAGCAGCCTCCTACCATCACCCAGAATGATGCCACCATACAAACAGAAAATGATTGATTTCAACAATTGACTAAGTTTCTGGTGTCATTCTAAGGGGATCCAGTATCTATCTGCCTGGGATGACATGATTGACAGACCTCGATGCTTTGCCAGAGATGGGCTGTATCTGTCACCCCTGGGCTTCTGGATATTGGCCAAGGCTCTTGCCACCCCTAAAGTGCCTTTTTAAGGCAGTGTTCAAAAGACCAAATTACCACCATAACAGCTACAAACAAATGCAATCTGAGGGTCATGCTGCTCAACGCTAGAAGTCTAAATCTCAAAATGCACTCACTCAAAGCACTCCTTAAAATGGAGAACATCGACATTTGTGCTGTAACAGAGACCTGGTTCAAGGCAGCAGAAAGCACCCCTGCACTACAAGGCTATAACTCATTCCACACCTACTCAACCATGTCCCAAGACTCACACTCCACGATCCTAAGCACCCTGGAGAATATTAGGGTCCAACCTAACAATCTCATACTGGGCGACTTCAACTACCCCTCCATTAACTCGGAAAACTACTCATATACCAATACACTTGCCCAACACTTCCTGGAATTCATTAATTTCAATGCCCTGGACCATCTTTTTCTTACTCCCCACTAGAGGTCGCAACATCCTTGACCTGGTCATTACTATTATGGGTGACCATTGCTCTACACCAACAGTCAACTCCTCCTTGGTTAGATCCGACCACAAACAAATCACCTTGGAAATCCACATACCCCCCCCCCTCCCCATCCCCTGTAAAGGTAACCATCATGAAAAGCTTATCCAAAGCTAACTTTGGGCTCCTAAAAACAGAGGTGGCTAACTTCATGGCACCCATGCAAATGGAGAATAGTTGCATGACTGCTGAATCATACACCAATGCACTGTACGAACATGTACACAAATGCATGGATTTCACCATACCCAATAGAACCAAGATACTCTCCTCCAAAAAAATGAAGCCAATATGGTGGTCCCCTGCCATAAAGAAACTCTACAACAGATGGAGGAAACTGATGCAGAATAAGGTGAAGTCCCAAGACTGGAAAAACTCTGTTATCAGCCTCAACAAAAAGTTGAGATCCCTCATCAAATCCTATAAAGCTAGCCATGAAAACAGAATTGCAGTAGATTGTAAAGACAACCACAAGGCCTTCTATAGTTATGTAAAGAATCTCCATGGCAACACTCAGATTTGCTCTGAACTACTGCACAATGGTACCTCCTCTACTGAGTCAACAGATATTACCAATATACTGGCCGACAGATTCAGTGCCAACTTTACGCCTCTCTTCCCCACCAAAGGACCAATCACAATACCAGTAGATTGACAGGTACTCAGTATTACTGCTGCACAGGTTAAAACAGCACTGTCCAAGGCCAAGAATACAGCCTCTATGGGACCTGACAATATCCCTGGCTGTGTTCTACATGAACTATAGAGTGAACTGGCACCTCACCTGTGTGCCCTGTTCAATCACAGCCTCACCTCAGGCTTTGTCTCTACTGAATGGTGCACTGCTACAGTCATCCCTCTCCACAATGGAGGAGCACTACAGACCCTGGGAACTATCACCCCCATTAGCCTGACAAGTCTGATATGCAAAGCTATGGAACACATCATCATGGACCTAATAAACAAGGATATAAATCTCCAAACTCTGGATCCCACACAGTTTGGTTTTGTGAAGGGTAGATCATGCCTGCTCAACCTATTTGACTTCTTTGAGTCAGTCACCAGAGCTGTGGATGAAGGCAAGGTAGTTCATACAGCCTGCCTTGATCTGGTCAAGATCTTTGAAACTATTCCCCACTCAGGAATCACAGAAAAACTCACTAAGCTAGGCATCAACCCCTATAGCACTAGGTGGATTGCAAACTGGCTCACAGATAGAACCCGCAGTGTGAAAGTAGCTGTCTCCAAGTCAGACTGCCAACTAGTCATGAGTGGAGTCCCACAGCATTTGGTCCTGGGTCCTCAACTGTTTGGTATCTACTTCTCTGAAGCCCAGGCCAACACGAAGGGACTCTGGCTGATAAAGTTTGCAGACGATTGCAAGTTGGGAGCTATTATTAACTCCTCCAGTGATGTTGACATCCCACAGAAAAGCCTCACTGAGACTGATGTCAGAACCATGGCCTTAAGCTCAATGCCAAAAAACATGTTGTCATCCCCTTTAGGAAAAACCCAGATCCCATGAATTACCCCATAGATGGTAGCCCACTGAACACAGAAGGTGTTATAAGAGATCTGGAAACACAGGTTGACAGCAACCTCTCTTTTGACCACCACATTGCCACTGTGGTCAAAAAGTCCTTCTGTGTGGCACATCTCATTGCTAAGGGTTTTGCATTCAGGAAGAAAGAGGTCATTGTCTACCTCTACTCTTCCCTCATTAGGCCAGTCATCGAGTACAATGCCCCATTTGGCATGTACCTCACTAGACACCTGCAACAACTGAAGAGGCCACAAAAGTACCTCACAGAGAGGATCCTAGGCCTTAAACACTTGTCCTGTATAGACAGACTCAGAAAACTCCAACTATTCTCTGTCTCATACCGCCTACTTAGAGGCAATCTCTGCTTGACTTACAAAGCCATGTCTGACCCAGCTCTGTTAGAAATGCTACAGCTAAAGAAATCCCAATCCCTCCACACCACACACTTCAGAGACCTCAACTTCATTACCTCAATCAACAAAACAAGCTGGTGGGACAGATTCATAACCCAGAGACTGACCATGCTATGGAATAGACTTCCCATACATGTCAAACAGAGCACCTCACTGACCCTCTTCAAGAGAATTCTTGATGAGTAGATGGGAAATAGAAAATTCACCCTGGGGATCACTCCAGTGGCTCTACTCGACAGAGGCACTGGGAACTAAGGTCGGGTGGCACGATGCCAGGGTAATCCTATGGGCTAGGCTTCTAAAAGCTCCAGGGCCATTAGCCTAGTACACACCTATGAACCTATGAACCTATCTGTATCTAAATAATAGAAGCATCCCATGAGTAAGCTAAACACCTACTCCACTATATTATATATTCTGGAATGTGCTGCACTCTAGACCATTTTCTGCATGGTCTGTGGGTAGCGAATTGGGGGGGGGGGGCATTAACCAGGATCCTATGGCATATCCAGCATTGCCTGCAATACATAACAAACAACTTAGTATATGTAGCCTGCTCCCTTCCTGCATGGCATCTACACATATTGACTTGCCTATCTTGCCTGTGTATGCACCTACAAACAAGACAACCCTGTGGGAATTCCCCTTGCAAGAACTTTTGGCATAGCCTAGACCATTGCCAGACTTGAGAATCATGAGAATTGCCTTGGTAGTGTGCAGATACATTATAAATAATGCCCTGTGCATTGGGAATGTGTGCTCAAGCCAAACTCTGTTTGATCAACTGACAGCATTGAAATTTTTCATTGCTGAAAGCCACTTTCAGTGAACAGGACATGTTGCATTTTCTCCACTGTTGTGCAACCATGGAGTTGGTATATATAAGTTGGGAGGAGGGTTGTGGAGGCTTTCAATGTTTTCTTTTTTCATTGTTTTGCAAAAATATTTGTGGAATAATCATAAATCTTGTGCATTACAGTTCATCAGTTATTTAAGGGAGTGGAGGCTTCTTGTTGATGCCCTTCAGGACAAGATGGGGCCTTGATAGTAGTGTGTATTTGTATGTTTGTGTGTGTGGGGATTTGTGTGCGTGTGTGTGTGTGTGTGTGTGTGTGTGTGTGTGTGTGTGTGTGTGTGTGTGTGTGTGTGTGTGTGTGTGTGAGTGTGTGTTTGTGCAATGAGTAGCTCCCAGAGCCTCAGGGTAAATGAGTAGTGTGGGAAAAGTTAACATGGTGTTGGTTCTCTCCCCTTGCAGCACTGGAAAATTATGTAGCTCAGTGATGTATGTTAATGGCTGATGTTCATTATATTGATCACTGCTACAGTAGCCTTAGCTCTATGGGGTTACATCTTGTCAAGGATATAACAGCTGGCCAATTTCCAAAGCTTCAAGGTACCTTCCATTTGCCCAAATTGTCTGGCAACTCGAGCTGAACTGATTAAAAGACAAGTTTGGGAGCAAAGCCCTTCAAGGCTTTTCTGCCAGCAGCAAAAGAGAGAGGGGGGGGGGGATACTGAGCCCTAAAAGGACAATGCTAGGAACAACAAAAAATTGTTTCCACACCATGGCATAAAAACACACACAAAAAAAAAACAAGGGAGATGGAGGGAGGGAGCAGCTACTGTAGCAGTGATCATTCAAACATTTACTGTTATAGTAAGTTTAACTTATATAACTGTACTATGTTCATGATATTGATCACTGCTGTAGTAGCCTTAGTTATATGGGTAAATTGTTTTAGCTAACTACATTTGGGCGATGGAAGGAGGAGTCCAGGAGCCCCATGACCTAGAAAAGGAATCAAGCTCACAGTGATTTGTAAAAGTATATAGAGGGGACCAAGTAGCAGCTTCTAAGACACTTCTAGAATCCAACCTTTTCCAAAAAGCCATAGATGAAGCCAAGGCCCTGGTAGAGTGGGCCTTAACGCTGCCTGGTATAATTATATTATGGAGAATATAACAAAAGGCAATAGTCTTAGACAATCATTTGGAAATAGTCTTTTATGACACAGGTTGTGCCTTCTTCTTACCTTCACAAGAAATTAACAAATGATTCAAAATCTGAAAGATTTACTTCTGTCAAGATAGTACCTGAGCTGCCTGAAGACATCCACGGTATGGAATATCCTTTCTCCCTCATTTTTACATTCAAGAAAAAAAATGGGGAGATGGACAGTTTGGTTGAAAGTAAACCTGGATACCAGTTTAAGTATAGAAGAAGGATTAATTCTCAAAGAAACCTTACCCCTATGGATAATGAGATAGGGTTGGCTCACCATATGAGACTGTCACTCAGGTACTCTTCCTGAAGAGTTCACAGCAATCAGTAAATCTGTTTTCCATAATAAGAACCTCAAGTAAGCTAGATTAACTGGTTCAAATGGAGCATATGCTAGCTTCTCTACCACATAATTCAGATCCCGAGGAGGGGACACCAGTTCTCTTGAAGGCTTCTTATTGCAAAACCCCTTTCAAGAACATTTTGACATGAGACTGCATTGACTGGGGATTACCCATAGGCAGACATGCTGAAATGTCTGAGGAATTAACCTTGATAGAGGAATAAGAAAGGTCATAGGATAGTAACTCACACAAATATTGTAGAACCAGAGAAAAACTAGACTCAATTGATTATGTTGTTTGCACCAACTAGAAAAAAAGTTTTAATTTGCAAATATATGATTTTCTAGTAGCAGACTTTCTTGCCTCCATTAGTACCTGCTGCACATCCTCAGTAAACAGGTGCTCAAGATGAATTAAGACCCTGTTATCTATGCAGTCAATTGAAGTTGACTGATGGTGAGCTGTATCAAAATTCGTCTTCTGTGATTAGATCCAGTCTGTGAGGAAGCTTGTGGTAATTGCCCATGGCCATTTCCAGAACAAAGAAGAACCACAGTTGTGTGGACTAGAAGGGAGTCACCACAATGATCTTGGGGGAATTCTTCTTGAATCTTTACAAGTACCCTGGATACTAGTGGAAAGAGTGAAAAAGCATACAGAAACATTCTTCTCCAAGAAAAAGAAAAGGAATGTGTCTTTGAGGCCCTCCTGTATGAAGTCTTGGAACAGAATTTTGCCAGTTGATTGTTCAGACAGGGAGCAGATAGTCTACTTATGGAATTCCCCACAGATAGATAAAATCATGGAAGATCATCTGACCTAGTTTCCATTCATGAGTGTCTGCCCTTTGCCAGTTGATTGTTCAGACAGGGAGCAGATAGTCTACTTATGGAATACCCCACAGATAGATCAAATCATGGAAGATCATCTGACCTAGTTTCCATTCATGAGGGTCTGCCCTGGTCATGCTCAGCTTGTCTGCTACACAATTTTGCTCTGAAGAAATGAATGACACCTGTACAGGAAGACTGTACTGTGAAGCTATATCCCAAGCTAACATGGAAGTCTGCAAAGGGGCTATGAACAGGTCTCCCCTTGCTTTTTGATATACCATGACTGTGGTATTGTCTATAATGACTTCAAGTGATCCCAGGGAACAACAATGGTTCAGAGAGTTGAATGCCTTGATCAGGGCAAACATCTTCTTGATATTTACTATTGCTACTAGTGACTGATGATATTTTCTCCATATTTATTTTTATCTTCACTTGTTGATACTGGTACAATAATACTTATCTCTGTTTATACCACTCTGATTGAATTCTGCTTTAATGTATATTTTCTGTATATATTGCTATAATCAAACAAACTAGATTCCTGCTTTTATGCATATATTCTGTATATGTTACTATATTTACTATCTGTAACACTGTTTCTGCTTCTGTACTAATTAATGTTTATATTTTTTCTGTATCTCATTGGAGCTTTTCTCCCCGGGCCTCCACTGAAAATGGGCTCATTTAGGCCCAGTGGACTTATCCCGGTAAACAAATGCAATAAATAAATAAATAAATAAATAAATAAATAAATAAATAAATACATTTATGTGCTTGCCTCTGTCTTTGTTGTCTTACACCACCTACACTTTTATTCTTCTTGAAACTACTCCCCAAGCAAATTCTGAAGTGTCTGTGGTGACTGTCTGCTTTGGAGAAGGGAGGGAGAAGGGGAGACCTGGATTTAAGGATATGTGTTGTCTCCACCAAAAGATTTATCTTTTGAGAAATCACAGCACTGGGATTTGAAAAGATAAAGGGTGTTGATGGGACCAAAGAGATTTCTAATACCACTGTATCTTTCTCATGTGGAGTCTTGCCAGGGCTATCATGAGAATCATAGATGCCATGAGTCTCAAAATCCTGAGGAATTCCCTCGCAGTGACCTAAGGCAGAGTGGAACACCTTAGAAATAGATTTAGATAAAGATCCATTTTTTTTTTCTGTGGAAGGAAAGCTCTTTGAACTGAGGTGTCTAGTTGACATTCCATGAACACAATCTTGTGTGAAACAGTCAAGAAAGACTTTTGAATGTTCTCTTGGAATCCTAGGTTATGTAAGACAGATTCCTGACACTATGAAAAAGACTTGTAAGCAAGTTGTCTAAATATGGAAAATTTAGATACCCCATAGGCTGTAATGAGCTATAACTGGAGCTGTACACTTTGTGAACACTCTTGGTGCAGTAAATAGCCCAAAGTGTAAGAAAGAGAACTGAATAGGTGATCCAAAATCACAAAATCTTAAGAAACACCTGAAGTCTGGATGAATAGGTATGTGATGATAAGCATCTTTTAAGTCTAGTATTGCCAGGAAACTTGAAAGAGGAAGAAGAGGTAACATAACAGGTTGCGAAGTGACATCATTTTGAATTTAGGCACTATCACAAATAGGTTTAGGAAAAAAATATCCAGCACTTGTATCCACGCATTTTCTTTCTTTGGCACTAAGATCATCCTTGAATAGAAGCCCTTTCCCACCTGGGAAAGAGGAACTGGTTCCATGACTCCTTGGGCAGCATGTAATGAAGAACCTGAGGAAACAATACAGTCAAATATGGAGGATGAGAAATGACCCCCTGGAAAGGAGGAATTTCCTCCCACTTTCATCTGTAACCTTGATGAATGATTTTCAGAACCCATTTGTCTAAAATGATCTGTTGTCAAAGAGAAAAATGGAGATTCAGACTTTTTGGAAGAAACAAAGGAGCCAGAGTGGGAGAGGGTCACAATGTCTCTTGAATAGTCATTTAGATGTGTTGGACTCTCCCTGGTTTGGGTAGTTTTTAGACTTCTTTTTTAAATCCCTGTCCCATTTCTTCTTAAATGTCTGTTCACCTGTATTTTTTGAGACCATTTATTATGTTTTTTTCCAAAACTGGATTAAGAGATAGAAAATCCCTTGGTAAATTTAAAAATGGAGGGCAGAAAATCGTAGAGATTCCCTGGATCATTTTGCCCTTTTCAACAAACTTTTTGATCACCTGTCCAGCAGAGGGGCCAAACACTGAATCCAAGGAAGAATTTAATATCTCATTTTAACATCATCCGGGGGGTTCTGTGAATGCAGCCATGCAAACCTCCTCAAAACAGTATCAGTGGCCATAGTATGAAAACAGTCATTCACACACTGCAGACAATAAGTGGTGACCTGTGCAATAAAAGAAAATGAGTTATTTAAAACAGATATTTCCTCACAAGTAGAAACTGCAGTTAAAACATTCCTCATACCGTCACAATTTGTTAGAACAAACTTTAACAAATGATCCTGACTATTTAAAATTCTTAAAAATCAGCATTGCAGAATTATTTATTTTTCCCCAGTATCTATCAATAATGTTCCCATCCTTACCAGAAAAAGTAGGATTAGAATTAACAAAGTGCTTAGTGGGATCCTAGCTATAGCTTAGCTATATCTCATGGGTCTGGTTTGCAAATAGTGTATAAAAATGTTAAAAGACTGAGGAAATTTTTACATCCTATCTGCCTTTTTAGGGACAGCTGGTTGACTATCAGGAAAATTGCAGGCAGTAAAATATACACCCTCTAAAGCAAACAGAACAGGAGGAATGGGTTTAGGTTCTGGAAAATCCTTTTGTAACAGCTCAGTATTTTCGGAGAGACCAAGAAACTTCAGCATTCTCCCACTGCAAACACTGGCACATTTTAGCTATAGTCTCAGAGTAAGAGAAACCCCCACAAAAGAATCAGAAACTAAGCTCTCCCCTGAGTCTGAATCAGAAATCTGTGGAAAAAAAACTGTATCCATGTCTGCATCTTTATGTTCAGATTCAGAATCCTGAATCTTTTCTGGAAAAAAGAAATACATCTTTCTTTTGTCAGAAACTACTTTACAAGAAGGATCAATAGCCTGAATTAAACCATGAGGCAGACCCAATAAACCACTTAAATTGTGGAAGTGCAGATACATGCTTGGTTTTCAGCTTCTTTTTAACAGGAAAAATGGTGCCAACTGTATTACTAATGGCAGCTGCTGCTTCCCCAGGGATGGCACAGCATTCTGACACAGCAGAGGAGCCTTCCTTGTTCCCTCTGCCAGGACTGAAAAGAGTGGATCCCCCTTGCCTACTAAGGGGACCCCCAACAGCTGCAGAGGATATGGCTAACCCCTGGTCTATAGGGCTGTAGGTGCCCTGAGGTGCCAAAAATGGCCACAGCAGAGTCATCCACCTGTGGCTGAGGCAAATTGATAGCCTGCTGTGGTGGCAATGGCTGTTTGCTTATTTGTTTCTTTTTCTGGCCTGCAGAAGGAACAGCTCTGGGACTGGTAGTCTGATCCATGGTCAAGCTGAAATTGTTGCTTTTTCCCTGAGGAAGACAAGGAACAATCACCGATAAATACTACCAGTCCACAACATTTTTTTTGGCAGAAAAACACAATAAAAAGCACTTTAAAACACTATTCCAGCCAAAGTAAAATGAACACAATTTCTTTAAATAAAAAAATGTTGTCAGTTACTTTACACCCCTTTTAAACTGACAGAAAAAATTAGTGCTCTAGTTAAAAGTGTATTACAGTCTTGAGACAGTCCATTAAAATACAATACTACTAGCTTTAAAATAACTTTCCTGAAGAAGAAAATAATAAAACATTAGCAAACTCAAGAAAATGGAAGTTTTCCCCCCAAAGGTTATCTGCCCAGCAAAGGAAAGAACAAGCTGACTAGTTATCCTTGAAAGCCTCAGAGGAGCATGCTCTTCAGTGGCAGTAAAGTTTTGGAGGGCATTGTGCCTAAACTTGTCTTTCAGTCATCCCAGCTTGAGTTGCCTGACAGTTTGGGCATGTGGAAGGTGCCCTGAAGCTTTGGAAGCTGTTATATCCTTGGCAAGATATAACCCCATATGGCTAAGGTTACTGCAACAGTGATCAATGTGATGAGCATCAGCCATTAACAAATGTCATTGAGATAGAGCTACTGCAAACATCACTCCTCTCATATACAACAAAATTCTTGGAATATAACATGGGTATGTGCCATAGTACAATGACCATCTTCTATACATTTCTAAATTGATCTGCCATCTGGGGTTTGCTCATTTCGAAACATCTTATGATTCATTTACATGGAGCTCCTCATTACCATATAATTTATACACTCATTATCATGTACCATATACCACCCTATTTTGGGCCTTGTGAATCACATAATCCATGTCTCTGAATGACTAACACATTATACATTGCCTCCGCCCATGCTAATTTGTGCTGAATATTATGATTAATGTCTATGAATTCTGGCCAATGTGCAATGAAAAAACCTAGGTTTTCAAATACATATGGGGAAAATGTACAATAACTATTTAGTCATGGCACAAAAAGCATAAATGTAATAAAAGCATGCATCTCTGTGATAAATGTAGTACTTGTGTTTACATAAAATAAGGGAACATTTTATACATTCAAAATTATGGATTATTTACTATTCCAATATTATGGCAAACTGATTCTGCAGGGTAGAAAACTGAAAGATCTTTAAGAATTTACATCTCTGAGTATGTTTGTGATATTTTTAGAAAAAGAACACTAATGTTCTATTTAGATTTATTAAACTTTTTTTAAGCAAGTTTTAAATTTATGGCTGTGCAGAAAGTAACAGAAAAGACAATTATATATTCACTATTGTGGACAGAAAACTGTTGGCATTTCAGACTGAACAGTACATTGCGTTTGAGTTTAGATGATAATGTTGCTTTAAAACCATACTTAAATGGAATCTGTCTAAATTTAGTTAAGAAATAAAATATTTAATAACCTACTTTAAGAGTTTTAATTGCTATTGCTTTAATATTGCTGATGTTTAATATGTGTGATCAATATATTGCAGATGTGATCAATATATTTATAATTTATATGGAAGTGCTTGTGTCATTTATTCATTTACTTAGCATTTTTTTACTAGGAAAGTTCAATTGGGTAGTAACTCCTTTTGAACCGCTTTAAATTTTTTTGGTCTCAGTGATGCATCTACATTTAACACCCTCCCTTTAATTTGAAAACTTGTTTTGATGAAGTTCAAACAACATATTTATGGGACGAAAGGGCTTAATGCATTTGCATGTTTTTACACAGTCGCTCAAATAAAGTGGTTTATTCTTTCCTCCACCTAGTAATTAAGAGGTTCCTACTTCCAGATTCTGCTTTGTTGTTTTGGAGTGTTGTTGTACAAGTAAGTTGTACCTCTGGCTTGTGGTTCTTAATATCTAGTTCTTGTGTTGTTAGCTCAACTATTGCAGCTTGCAGTTATTCATATTCAATAATTTCTGCTCTCCTCGCAGGTAAATTATCCCACCATACTTGTACATGCTATGTGTATTCTTTTGTCTGAACTACATTTACTGCACAACCAAAATAGCTGCAAAAAATGAACCAGACAGTATCTTCTCTTCTATTGTTCATTAAAGTATACAATACTCCGTTTAACTTCGACTCAGTAAATTTATTAAAAATGTTAAAGGAAACCAACTGCCATTGCATATGGTTAATTTAAAACATTAATTTTCCTCCAGCTCACACCTATTACTCATTCTGTCCATACTTTATACAGCATATCTCCTTTTCTGACAATTTATCCACCATCAACTTTCACAAAAATCCTGACATTGCCCTTTATTTTAAACCTCCTCCTTGTATTTGCTGTCTTAATTTTATCTTACAAATGTATCCAATGGTAACTTTTTTATTAATAACACTGTTTTCTTTCCTTCCTCACCATAAAATTTCTCAATTGTCACAACAGTATTTTCTTTTGACAATCTTCTGTTTCCTCACTAACATTACTTTCTCTTTAATGCACCCATTTTCCAAAAGTTCTCATACTAATTACTTAATAGCTTTAACAGTGCTCTGTATTTTTTAGATTTTATACTTTTCTGAATCCAAAGTTAATGTAAGGACATTAAATGCACTATTGCATGTGTTAAGTACCAACCTCTGCTGTCTTTCTTCTTAGATAATACTCCACTTTTAACAGTATTTAAACTTGAAACCTATTTTTCAATAAAACAAATTGCATTAACTACAGTAAAATAATAAAAGAAAAAATTGTCAAAAGAAGACAACCCACCACAGCGTCTCTGTAGAAAAGTGTAGGGAATCCAAGAAAAAAAGGACGGAGACAGCTTTGGAATGCAAAACAGGCCTTTACTTGGTGCAAACACAAGCGCTTTCACAATTAAGCTTCTTCAGGTGTATACAAGCACTAAAAATACCACACCTTTATACTCATGTTACATCACCCAATTAATAGTCATGTGACTGGTCCCATCTATCATAATATATTTTATTTCATTCATAATAACTAAAACATATATAAAATTATATATAAATATATAATATATATATATATATAAATAAAAAACATCAAAAAATATACATATATTGTGTTATTAAAATATTATAAAACAAATATACTGTGTTGTGGACAGCAGGAAATGAATATATTACCTACGAAGTGGTCTCATCTTTAATTTAGGTTTCAGTGGGATACACTCATTCAGGCCATGCCCTTCTGTACCTCTAAGCTTTGTGATCCAGATTGCTTCCAGATTCTCTGTCTTATTGCGTATATCCCCTCGTCTCATGCTCTCATATAACAAAGCTATAACTCTGAATTTGAAAATGTGAGTACTATCAAATTCCATCACATGTTTAGCTAATGCATTGTTCTTATTCCCTCTCCTGATGTTATAGGTATGTTCCCTAATCCGATCTTTAATATGTCTATCTGTCTTCCCCACATAAAATTTTCTGCAGATCCTACAGTCTGCCAAGTAAACCACATGTTGAAATCAGGATGATAGAAACAAGGACTTTCATCTATATACGTGCACCAACTACAGCTACCACAGGGTCTGGTGCTCCCATTACTAATATCTGTGCGTCTATCTTTGGGGTAGCATAACCTCCTCTTTAGGGATCTATCATTCCTGTAACTAAATTTAGGGACATTATCAACCAAACTGGCTATATCTTTGTCTGTTAGTAAAATCTGCCAATTCTTCTTCACTATATCAGTGTACCTATTAATATCAGTGGAATATTTCAAGGATAGTCTGGTTTTACTATTGTCGAGGGCTATCTGTCTCTTGCCTATAGATCTAGTTCTACGTGAAAAATATGGTTTGGCTTGATCATCTCTCATGGCCATAACCCGAGGTATATGTGTCTGTATACTATTGTTACTGTACCCCCTGTCACCTAAAAATGTCTTGACTCTATCCAATTCCACATTAAAATCATCATCCCTCACATTCAGTCATGAGGCTCTCATGGCCTGGTTGGTAATCACATTTTTAAATATATGGGGTGGATGTGCACTACTCCTGTGTAGTAGATGGTTAACATGACAATCTTTCCTGTGCTGTCTTGTAAATATTACATCATTATTGCCTTTTACAATCTCTACATCTAAAAAATCCATATTAAATCTTGACATTCTATGTGTAAAATTTAAATAATGTGTACTATTGTTGATGAAACTGACAAAACTAGCTAACTGCGACTCATCTCCTGCCCATAAAATAAAAACATCGTCCACAAATCTCCGATAAAAGGTAATCAAGTGGGCAAATGGGCCCTTGAACACAAACTCATCTTCCCATACTGCCATGACCGCATTGGCGTAGCTATTGGCACAAGAAGTGCCCATAGCTACGCCATTGCACTGTGTATAGAATTGATCAATAAATAGAAACAAATTATGTTCCAAGACCAGTTCAAGCAATCGTAAGACCAGACTCACTAAATCAGGGCTATATCTAGCTGATGTTTCCATAAAACACTTGGTAGCTATGATACCCTCCATGTTGGGGATCACAGTGCATAAAGAAACTACATCCAGTGTAACAAAAGTTACATTGGAATCATGAATTTCTAAGAACTCATACAAATCACTCAAAAAATGCTCTGTATCTCTAAGAACATGTTCATTTGTATCTAAAATTGGTCTCAGGTGCTTCTCAATGAAAATAGAGATTGGTTCTGTACACCAACCTCTACCTGAGACAATAGGTCTCATAGGAGGGTCAATAACAGATTTGTGTACTTTAGGGAGGCCTTGCAAAATAGGTACAACTGGATGACTGACCATAAAGTAATTGAAAAGTTTCACATCAATTAAGTCACCATCAAGTAAACCACGTAAAACATTCCATACATCATTAATATGACAGGAAATTTGTTCAGTGTCTAGCTTCTCATAAAACAAGTCATTCATCAAACTTATTTTCATACTGGACACATATCTCTCACTGTCCAGGATGACAATCAAGCCTCCCTTGTCAGCTGGTGTAATTATAATTTCTGTATTTCTCTGTAGTTCAGTTAAAGCATTTCTCTCAGAGATAGTCATGTTATGTCTCGTATTTCTATAAACATGTGTTGCATTCATTTCATAGATGTCACGTATACATATTTTTTCAAAAGCATTAATCAAAGTATTTGCATTAGGTATAAAAGTACTTGGTTTAGAAAACACATTGCATGTACCTTCAACAACTGCATTGTCTTTGTATAACATTTTTAAATTCAAAGCTCTAGCAAACATTTTAATGTCAAAAATGACCTCAGTATGATAAGAGCAACTCGTAGGTATGAAGGAAAGCCCCTTACCTAGAACAGACAGATGAAAATCATTCAAAACAAACGTTGACAAATTCAAAACTAGTCCCTCTTGCTGTTCATGAAGGCTTTCTTGATGCTCATTTGGTTCCCTGGGATGTGCTCCCATTTCCTTTTTCCCCTCGTCACACTTCTCCCTCTCGAATGCTCTCGAATCGTATAATGGTCTGGTCTGACTGGAAGTGGGAAGTCTATATTGTGTCGATGAAAAAAATCCTCGTTTATGGAGCCCGACTGCACCCCTTGCCCATCTCGATGTATTTGCGCTGTAGTCACAAAAGTCTTCTTTCTGGCACCCTGCTCCATGGATTGAGCAGCACAAACATTCAAATTCACTTTCTGTATGTTGTTAGTATTATCTGCATTATTCGTAGCTTCCGCATGAACTTGATGCAAAGATGGTGGTGTAGCTACATCCGCTGATCCTGTGGTGTTCACAGGAACTTCTTCACCTGGTGTATACTCGTCTCTGGGCCAGGTGAAGATTTGACCTTTGCGAAAATCGTTCCGATCTCTGACGATTTTCGCTATTTTCCCTTTCTGTAACTTTATTTCATACAAAGAAAGAGAATTTAATATGTCCTCTAAGTGTTCATCAACAACTGTGATCGTGAATTCTTTACAAATCCTCTTATACATGTCCTCTATCTTCTCAATAGATGCAGTCATTTCACGTTCAGCTGCTGCAACTAATAAGCGCAAATAGCTGAAGCTGGATTGCAGGTTAATCTTCTGCCATTCGTTCAATAACACAGTGTCACCATTGTGAAATGAAGGCATTTTAAGCACTCTCAGTCCACGAGGTATGATTTGTTCATTAAGACATACCTCTAGATGGTATTTCTGGAACTGACTGTGCTTGAGTTTAAATAATTCTTTCTCTACAGCAAACAACTGTGTTTTTAACGAAATAACATCATAAGATATGCTGCTCATACTATCTGCTGTTGTGTCAGTACAATTAACTAGTGGATTTTCAGTTCTAGTAACACTAGTTAAATAACTGTTCAGTTTCTTGTTATTAACCTCATTCTGAGATATGAGAACAGGAATAGCAGTATCAAGAGAAACAATTTCTTCAGCCATCTCAGTGGGTTCTTCGGCAAAAAACCACAGTAAAATAATAAAAGAAACAATTGCCAAAAGAAGACAACCCACCACTGCATCTCTGTAGAAAAGTGTAGGTAATCCAAGAAAAAAAGAGACGGAGACAGCTTTGGAATCCAGAACAGGCCTTTACTTGGTGCAAACACAAGCGCTTTCACAATTAAGCTTCTTCAGGTGTATACAAGCACTAAAAATACCACACCTTTATACTCATGTTACATCACCCAATTAATAGTCATGTGACTGGTCCCATCTATCATAATATATTTTATTTCATTCATAATAACTAAAACATATATAAAAATATATATAAATATATAATATATATATATAAATAAAAAACATCAAAAAATATACATATATTGTGTTATTAAAATATTATAAAACAAATATACTGTGTTGTGGACAGCAGGAGATGAATATATTACCTACGAAGTGGTCTCATCTTTAATTTAGGTTTCAGTGGGATACACTCATTCAGGCCATGCCCTTCTGTAGCTCTAAGCTTTGTGATCCAGATTGCTTCCAAATTCTCTGTCTTATTGCGTATATCCCCTCGTCTCATGCTCTCATATAACAAAGCTATAACTCTGAATTTGAAAATGTGAGTACTATCAAAATCCATCACATGTTTAGCTAATGCATTGTTCTTATTCCCTCTCCTGATGTTATAGGTATGTTCCCTAATCCGATCTTTAAGATGTCTATCTGTCTTCCCCACATAAAATTTTCTGCAGATCCTACAGTCTGCCAAGTAGACCACATGTTGACTTGTGCAGTTGGCTCCTGTATTACAATAAAAGTCCTGCTTCAAATCAGGATGATAGAAACAAGGACTTTCATCTATATACGAGCACCAACTACAGCTACCCCAGGGTCTGGTGCTCACATTACTAATATCTGTGTGTCTATCTTTGGGGTAGCATAACATCCTCTTTAGGGATCTGTCATTCCTGTAACTAAATTTAGGGACATTATCAACCAAACTGGCTATATCTTTGTCTGTTAGTAAAATCTGCCAGTTCTTCTTCACTATATCAGTGTACCTATTAATATCAGTGGAATATTTCAAGGATAGTCTGGTTTTACTATTGTCGAGGGCTATCTGTCTCTTGCCTATAGATCTAGTTCTACGTGAAAAATATGGTTTGGCACACAGATATTAGTAATGGGAGCACCAGACCCTGTGGTAGCTGTAGTTGGTGCACGTATATAGATGAAAGTCCTTGTTTCTATCATCCTGATTTGAAGCAGGACTTTTATTTTAATACAGGAGCCAACTGCACCAGTCAACATGTGGTTTACTTGGCAGACTGTAGGATCTGCAGAAAATTTTATGTGGGGAAGACAGATAGACATCTTAAAGATCGGATTAGGGAACATACCTATAACATCAGGAGAGGGAGTAAGAACAATGCATTAGCTAAACATGTGATGGAATTTCATAGTACTCACATTTTCAAATTCAGAGTTATAGCTTTGTTATATGAGAGCATGAGACGAGGGGATATATGCAATAAGACAGAGAATCTGGAAACAATCTGGATCACAAAGCTTAGAGCTACAGAAGGGCATGGCCTGAATGAGTGTATCCCACTGAAACCTAAATTAAAGATGAGACCACTTCGTAGGTAATATATTCATCTCCTGCTGTCCACAACACAGTATATTTGTTTTATAATATTTTAATAACACAATATATGTATATTTTTTGATGTTTTTTATTTATATATATATATATATATATGGTTCTACCTCACATAAACGAAACACCACAACACCGACAACGCAATCACCGACACCACATAACCGACAGTACAAAAACACGAAATCCCACATGCCCGACAACGAAATAACCGACGGTACACAAACACGAAACCTCATACACTTCACACACCACAATCAACAACCAAAACACATTCCCCGTCCAAAAACCACATACACAACACAAGCACACCAAAATCCCTACAAACCCACACTAAACCACACATACACAACTACCTACAACCCTGACCCAAACCCTAACCCTAAGGTCCGTCACTACCGCACACTTACCTGACCCGCTCCCTAACCCTAACTCACTTATCCCGCCCCTAACCCAAACACAATCACTACCGCACACTTACCTGACCCACTCCCTAACCCTAACTCACTTAACCCACCCCTATCCCCACTTACCTTACTCGCACCCTAACGTCCGTCACTACCGCATACTTACACAGCCTTTTCCCATTTCGGCATCCTCGGCGTCGGTGCTTTCATCCGTCGGGTCGGTCTTCTGCTTGTTGAACTTCTGGGGCTCGCGATTTCCCTGTCGATGTTCCGGCGTGTCGTTGAAGTGAGGTAGAACCATATATATATATATATATATATATATATATATATATATATATATATATATATATATATTTATATATATTTTTTATATATGTTTTAGTTATTATGAATGAAATAAAATATATTATGATAGATGGGACCAGTCACATGACTATTAATTGGGTGATGTAACATGAGTATAAAGGTGTGGTATTTTTAGTGCTTGTATACACCTGAAGAAGCTTAATTGTGAAAGCGCTTGTGTTTGCACCAAGTAAAGGCCTGTTCTGGATTCCAAAGCTGTCTCCGTCTCTTTTTTCTTAAATTGCATTAACTGCTTTTGTTTTAAAGCTGTAAACATGGGCACTCTTCCTAATAATGCTAACTTTCCTAAAGTTACCATATTTGCCAAATAAAAACCTTTTTTTTTCTTAAATGATAACCTAACCATCTCCAATAAAGATTTAGTATATCAAGCTCTTTGCAAAACATCATGCTGTTTAGAAATGACAGACTTCTTACCACATCTCAAAACAAAACTGTAATTTAAATCTCCTAGAAAAATGCATTCCTTTTATTTTAAAGTGTTTCCCAAACCTTTGCTTATTTATATATTTAACATTAACTCTACCAACCATAATAAACCACCCACTTCTTTTAGTACTTCTCTCATCTACATTTAATTGCATTGCTAATAAAATTTGCTCTTAATAATGAGATTTCTCCTTTGCAAAACAAATATTTCCTCTCTTAAAGTATTGGTCTGTTTTCATTTCTCCCTTCTTCCTTTGTCTCACGCTCATTTCCCTCATCCAAATTATTTTATGCTTTCTCTTCTCATATATTCTGTTGTATGTATTCAGTTATATTCTCACCACTGCTTTCTTCTACCTTCCACATACTCACTTCACATCCTTCTTGTTCATTTACCGTTAGTCTTGCTAATTTTTCTCTAAATCTTGTCTACTGTAGTAAAAAATGTTCAAATTAATGGCATTTCCTACAATCATTTATACAGTCATTTACTCCATATCCTTTTCTCAAACACTGCTGCCATTTTATTTTGGTCCATTCATTAATTAAATGTGATGCTTCCCTACAACAGTAGATTCAAAGGTAAGTACTAGGTTAATTGCCCTTGTGGGTCATTTTAAGCCTAACATATTATCCTTTCTTGGGCTCAGAATAACCTACCCATTTGGTTATAGATTGGCCTTATATATCCCATGGCTGATAATTATACATTATCCCTAATAAGAATAACTGGGAACATACCTAGATAATTTGAGGGGACCCATGCATGGGATAAATCATTTAGGAGGTGCCTCTGTCCATTAGTAGTACAGCAGGCAGTTCTAGGGTATATTTCCAAAAGTTAGGGGTATATTTCCTGTTTCCCATCCATAGACCCAAGTTGTGCTTGAATATGGACAGGGCTAAACTTTAACAGGAACATACGGGTAGGAGATAAGTGCAGACAGCAAATACAAACTGTTGTGAAGATAAATAAAATTTATTTAAGCGCTTTTCGTCAGCCTCCAATGCTGACTTCTTCTGAATAAATTTTATTTATCTTCACAACAGTTTGTATTTGCTGTCTGCACTTATCTCCTACCCGTATTTTCCTGTTACTGGTTTTGTTTAGCCTGTTTGTAGGGCTAAACTTTATTTAATGTGGATGGGGAATCTGTTCCACATCCCTTCACATCCCTTCAAAACATTCTGCTGATGTTGCATAAGAGGTTTAGATCCCTAGACAATTTCTGATGCCATTGGCTTGTTGATGTAGAGTAAATCCATCAATATCGGGTTGGAGGATGCCTTGTATGCAAGAGGCAGGTCACCTCAGGATACCAAGTATAGTAACAGGACTTTGAGTTAGGCCATGTAGGACATGTTGTTTAGGCCTTGTATCCTTTTAGTAAGGTATCTCTGTGGGCATTCCAGTTGTTGCATGTGTCTAGACAGATATATGCCAAAGGGGACATTATATACAATGATTGACCTAATGAGAGCTGAGTAAAGAGGGACAATGACATCCCTAGATCAAGACACAGTCCCTTTGCTTACAATCTGTGCAATATAGAAAGACTTTCTTACAACAGTGGGGACATGTTGGTCAAAAGGTTAGGTCACCGTCCATGTAGGATCCCAAATCCCAAACAACTGGGTCAACTCTTAGGGATGTATTGTCAAAGTGGTAGTTCCCTGGGGTAGATGGCTTCCCAAAGGATACAATAATGCATCTTTTTGTATTTAGTTTCCGTTCATGATTTTGGCAACAGTTATTTATTTGGGACAAACTTTCTTGCAGGATGGCCAAGTCAACTTGGAATTCACTGATTGCCCCTAGCTTACAGACATCTGTAACTTTAGTCAGTCAGAGCCCATTGATATTGGCTTTTACTTCAGAAAAGTAGATGCCAAACAAGAGGGGTCCCAGAACATAATCCTGGAGATTCCACCGGTGACAGGTTTCTCTGTGGTGGTAACTTCTCCTATTTTAATTCCTGTGTCCTATCTATGAGTCACATGGAAAACCAGTGGGTGACATGGGTTCATTCAGTTTATTTAACTTTTCTACTATGCCTGAGTGGAGAATTGTTTCAAATGCTTTGGCCAGGTTGAGGTATACAATGCATACCATGTTGCCTTCATCTACTACTCTGGAGACCCGGTTCAGTGTTTGGAGGTTACCTATGTTCTGATTGATTAGTTCCATGATAAGTCTTCCCATGGCTTTGCATATGAGACTGGACAGACTTATGGGTTCGTAACTGCCTGGGTCTCTGGTAGGTCCTCTGTTATACAGGATATTGACTGTTGCTGTTCTCGATTCACTTAGTACAAACACTGTATGGAGGTTGAGACTGAACAGTGTTGTTAGGGATATTGCTAAATTGTGCTTCAGGTTATTTAAGATGTATACAGGGATATTGCCAGTACTTATTGATGCAGTATTTTTAGCTTATGATAGCACTTTTGGTATTTGTTCTTGTGTGATAGATGGAGGTGTGCCAGTTTCAGGTATATTTGAAGGACAGGCAGAGGGGAGAGAGGGGTAAAGTTAGAAGCCAATGTGTCAGCCAGTAGGTTCACTATATCTTCAGTCTTAGTGTAGTTGATATTGTTCACAATCAGCTCAGTGCATTGCTGTGTTGTGCTTTTGAAACAAAAATCATAACTGAAAAATGGTTTGTGATTGTCTTTAACTTAGGTAGCTATTTCAGCCTCAGACTTGGTTTTGTTGGGTTTTATTAAGCTCTTGAGTTGATTGTTCATTTCAGTGACAAGGGATTTAACATTCTGGGAATTATTCTTCTGGTCAAAATTATTTTCCTTTTATTATAAAGCTTGTTGATATTATGGTTTTACCATGTGAGTTTGTTTCTGGGTTTGTCTTATACTTGTTTCTACGGCGTACAGGTGCACCTATACAGCTGTTTACATGCTAGTATAGTATGGTGGTGTATGTTTCTGCTTATTCAGTGGATTTAACTGGGTTTGGTGGGGATTTCAAGATTGTAACATTTTAGGTTGGTTTCAATACTTCAGTCCCCTCTCATCCCACTTACAGAAATGACACTTGCTAAGTTCATGCTTCTAATCAGTTATTTTCATCAAAACATCACATTCTCAAGCTTTTGTCCATATATTTCATCACTTTCCTCCCTCCTCAATCATCATGTGTCATTTTCATCAAAATATCAATTTATCATCCCCTATCCATATATTTCAATTATCGTTCATAGTTTTTGATTTGTACATTTAAGAACTGTTATGCTATAATATCATCTTCATCAATTACATGACTTTTGGACTGAATGTATATTTTCTTTTTCATCTGCACATTTTGTCCCCAAAACAGATTTATTCAATGAGTAAGAATCTCTTTTTCCCTTACACATCCCAAAATAGTTTCTATTAGCCCAAAGTCTCAAAGGCCAAGTCACAGAACTGTTCTTTTTCCCCCAAATGAATGAAAAAATCTTACACCTCACCATTTAAAATCTAAGGGCATGACCAAACAATCTCATAAAGATCGCCCTATTGCTTTTTGTTTTATTTTTATTCTTGCCATCAGTTACCTCTTTTCTCTCAAGGCTACAAGCCTGCATACAACTTTCTTGCTCCTCTCTGGTTCATAATAACCATCATCACTAGTAATATCCACAGCCTTAGAACCTTTATGTCATCAGCAAAATCCTCAGCAACATGTGAATTTCTAGTGCCTGTGCCTGTCTCTGATTCAGTTACAAAAACATCTGTACCTCTATCCACAGCAGCAGTATTACTCCATTGTATTTGCGTTAGTGGCATGTACTTTTCTACCGCATCTGCTCATTGTCATCCCTCGGTTCCTTCTGTTACAGCATGTAGACTGATATTGAGTCCTCTATTCCTTCTGATTGATGATTACCATGACATCATCACTGGTCTGTTGCTCTCTGGCAATATTTGTTCGAACACCTGTTTTTCAGTTTCCACCATTTTGGATCTTCTTCCCCTCTGACTTTGCAATAACAGGAACACTACAGCATCCACTTTTGAACAATATAAGGGAACTGCCTCCATTCCTTGACCAAATTTCCACTACTCAGTATGAATGCCACCTCAGGTTTTCCATAAATAGAGGTCACTGGCCTAGGTAGATTAACCTACAGAATATAAATAAATAAATAAAATAAAAGCAAATAAATGAACTAGCAAGATAGTATCACAAGAAAACCCACTGTTGGAAAAGCCCTGGCAAAGCAGTGAATGGTCAGCTATATGAAATACATTTTTCGAGCTCAACAAAAAAAGTCCTGGGTGAGTACCTTTGCTATGTTTTTAAAAAGGGCAAGCTGCTTGAAATAAGTACTACTCAGGTTCAGTTTGAAGCTGCATTGTGCTATTGCTTTTATGTGTATTCTTACAGATATTTAGCTTTAAAAACACACATCAATGTTAAAACTCTCACTTGTAAGTTTATTTTATATTTACTCATTCATAGATTATTTACTTTATTTAATTTGGGGTCACAGGGGAGACAGAGTCTAATCTGTCAATCAGTGGGTGCAAGGCAGAAAAAATAATCCTGGAATGAATGCCAGTCTATCAAGGGGAATATATATATCATATATAATTTAGTAGCAAATAAAACAGCTACTAGAGATTATAAATAATAAAATACTATGTTTATACATTAATAGGTACTTACTAGGCTATTGTTCTGTGAGAATCTAAAGAAGCCTATCCTTACTTTCCCATGATAGTTTTCAGATCTTATATTTTGCATACAATAATTCAGAGATAGGCTGAACAAGCACATTTTGGGACATTTACATGTTTCCCTTATCCATAAGGGACAGGTGTGTGAAACCAGGGTGAATTTTCACTTGTAGTTATCCATCCATTCATCCAAATTACATGCGAATAGAGTAAAAGAAGTACTTTATGGCATGGAAGATGGTTTCATAAAAGTGGTATTCTCTGTAATACAAACCTATCCCTTCAACATGTTCTATTTATTTTGCAAAAGAGATTGAGATCCCTTGAATGGGTATTAATGACACCGCTGGACTTGTGAATGTGTAACAGGGTCTTACAGAATAGTCTTTTGAAACTCTATACACAAGGCAGAGGTTAGCTCTCAGTAGTCTGTATGATACTGAGAATATTAAAGGCTTTGTGATTATCTGCATAGTTTTTAAAATTTACAGACTTATTTATTTATTTATTTATTTATTTTTTATTGAGAAAGAATTGTAGCCTTTCTAGTTATGACAAATGTTTGGACAGCTACATACAGGAATGGGCATTATACTCAAAGATCAGCCTAATGAGAAGTAAGTACAGTAGAATAATTACATCATTTGATCTAGACACAATACCTTTAGACATAAACGGCACAATGAAAAAACAGTGTATAGATGGTGATGAAAGGACAATTTACTGTCGATAAAAGTTACCAGAGCCCTAAATATGCAGGGGCGGCTCGTGCTATTGGACTGCAGGACTGCAGCCCCCCCCCCCCCAGCTGTAAAAGAAAATAAAATGACATTAAAATAAAAAGAAAAGAAGAAAAACTAAATAAAAAAACACGAGTCCCAGAACTTCGAGCATGCGTGTTCGTAGCATTCCCAGAATCCGGACTGCTGGTAAACCAGTCCAGAGCATGCGCACAGAAATCCAGACTGCTGGTGAACCAATTCAGACAACAGAGATCCCAGAAGTCTATGCAGTTACAACTGCATAGACTGGAAGGGGATCGAACTGCAATGTCTACAGGTTGGGTAGCTTGTTCTTGCAGGAAGGGGAAGGACTTTGCTCTCGCAGGGCTTTTTTGAAACAACTCAACTCCTTGCTGATTTAGCGAAGGTCTTTTGAAACTTGTACTGGGCTTTTTTTTTTTTTTTTGCTGCTGCTGCAGGAAGGGCTTTTGAAACATGTACTGGGCTTTTTTTTGCTGCTGCAGGGATGTAACAAAGGGCTTTTGAAACCTGTACTGGACTCCTTAGGACTTTGAAGGTGACAGGTAGTGTGTGTATATGTGTGTGTGTGTGTGTGTGTGTGTGTGTGTGTGTGTGTGTGTGTGTGTGTGTGTGTGTGTGTGTGTATGTGTGTGCGCATGCACGCATGTGCATGTGTGTGTGTGTAATGCTTCAGTTAAATATACCTGGTGGTTAGAGAGAACTCACGAAATATACCTGGTGGCTAGACTCAAACCCTGTTTCTTGGGAGCAGGAAGCAAGAGCTTGAATTCCCTACTCACCACCACTTGTGAAATTTTTGCCTCATATTTTTGTTCTTCTGCAATTTTTGCCTCATATTTTTCTTCTGCTCTGTTTCTCATAAAATCTGTGGTTTTCTGGATTTTGAATTCACTAAATAATGACAGGCATTTGAATTTCAAACTTCATATTGTTCAGAAAGTACATGGTAACACAAAACCTTTTATTCTAGCAATTTCCTGTTTATATGATCAATATTTTAAATTTGTTCCTATTTTGGGAGCTGTATTCCCCCACTATTGCCTTTGTCCAAGTTTTTTTGTGATAAGAGGTTGAGAGCTATGGTGAGAACTGAATTCACTGAATGATAGCCATTTAAGTTTTAGTCTACCTATCATTCAAGAAACAGCTGATCTGACATAGTTCTAGCAACTTTCCAAGCTTATACAAGCAATGTTTAAAATGTGTCCCTAGTTTTTTGGTGTTTGTCTCCCTCAATAAATTTTGGCTTTTTTCAGATTTCTTGTGCTTCAAAGTTGAGAGATACAGTTGAGTGTTGAGTGGATTTTACAACGAGCTGAAAGCCTGAAGAGAATTTTAGTGCTGCTTATGCTTGCATTGTTAATAGCACAACAGGTAGTGTCCTTACTTTTGAGGCAGAAGGCTTTGGGTTCTACTCCCACAGTATATAGATGCATTGCTAATACTGCACTGTGTTGTACTTTTACAGGGGGTGGATGCTGCAGTCCTAAGAATGTCCTCTTTGGCACAGATACCCAGTAACAATGAACCTGTTATCGGTTTGCCATCCATTCCCTATTGCAATATTACTAGCGTATCATTTTGTTAATGTAACATAGACAATGTATTCCTCAAGGGCAACAGACACTTTATTTGCAGGTGAAACAATGAAATATAAAGTTGTTTGCTAGCAGCAACCTCTTCATTAGTTACAGATCTTTGTAATGTGGAATTATTTAGATGACTTTTACCTCTGCAGATATTGTGCATATTTACTGATACTGGTGGACTGTAGAAGTCTGAGTAGACTTTTATGATGGAAATGTGCGAATTAGGCAGTTTTGTCATTATTGGTGCATACATTTTGTTTCATTGTTTACTGGAAAAATGTTCAAAGCAATACATTTAAAATGCCCTCTAACAACTGCACTGCATTATACAAGGAATATAATTTAATACAGTCAGGAAGGTGTATCAAAGGACACGTATGTTTCATGTGCAAGGGGCCTACGATTTGAAAACAGCCCAAAGTTAATCTTTATTTGCCATTGGCCAGATGTATTTTCTTTGAATGTGGGTTTCAATGCTGTTTCAATGAATGTGAGTTTGAAGGGCAGAGAAGTTTTAATGCTAAGTCTATTTTCATTCTGAGATTGCATTGCTTTGTTTAGTAGATGTCTATTAGTGTTTGCTCTGTAAAATGTAAAATAAAACTTCTAAATGAAATCCAAATCATCATAGAGTAAAGCAGTATGCACATTACAGTGTTTATAGTAAATGGGTCAAAATAGCCAAGTAATGGGACATTGGAATAGCTGCAGGGGGAGGCCCCATTCTACCATGATTTTGTGAGGGGGGGTGGCAAACTCAGACAGCCGCGGCTGAACTTTACCTCTTAACTGTACAGATTTTTGCAGAATGAATACATTTTTGCTTCTTAGTTTTGGTTTGTTCCTCATAAAATGTGTAGTTTTCTGGCAAATCATTTAGGAATGAAGTCACTAAATAATGACAGATATTGAGTTTCAGACTTCATACCCTTCAGAAAAATGCATGCTAAAGCAAGACATGTTATTCTGTCAACTGTCTTAAGTTTATACAAGAGCAATTTTAGTACTGTTTGAATGTTCCCCCAATATATTGGGCTTTGTCCAGATTTCCTGCATTAAGAGGTTAAGAGGTATGTGCAAATAAATTGCTTTAAGGTATTAGGTATATCCAAATCTCTCAACTGTCTTTGATTTTGGCTCAAAATGTTGCTCTCCCCCAGTAATCTCTCCAGAAAATGGCAAATTTGGAAGAAAACATGGAGGGTTTACAATTAATAAATAATTGTAATGATCAGTGTTATAGATTACTTTTAATTTCAGAAATGCATGTAGATTCTCTTATTTTGAGAGCTGCTCAAGTTAACAATACTAATATTAAAAAAATGTCCCTTCTTTGACAGGTTTCTAGCAGTATTATGTGGCTATTTTATATTTTTGCATCACATTTTTGGTCAATTTTTCATAAAGTTGTGGTTTTCTGGCAAATTAGTGGCAAATCATTAAAGATTGAAGTTAGAAAATAATGACAGACGTTTGAGTTTCAGACTGAATACCCTTCAGCAAATTCATACTAATGCAAGACCTACTATGTTATTATCTTTCTAAGTTTATAACAGCAATATTTAAAATGGGTCATTATTTTTTGGCTTTTGTCCCACTTCTGTTTATGGCTTTGTCCAGATTTCTTGCTCTGAGGCTGAGAGGTATGACAAATTGTCAGGGCCATCAGCATCAGTCAGAGACATTTCAAATTGTAACATACTTGTTGCACCCCACTCCCCCACGTAGTGACTCTGGATGTGTCCAAGCAAGGCAAGGACCAGTTATGCAGTATAAGTGTGTAGAGTATCCCCCCATCCAAGATAGACACAAGTACTACAGCGGCTTTTCATCTGTCCTTGATTTTGCAGAATGTTCTGGCTTTCTGTCATATTTTATACTGTTGATTATGCTTCTTCTTATTCAGAAAATGCATGTTGTTGCAGTGCCTGTTGCTCTGTGTTTGAGTAGCAATGCTTTAATGACCTTCAGGTAAGCTTGTCTGAGACTGTAAGATGCAAGTAAGCTTTAATAAGCATACTGTTAAAGAATTACCAACATTGAAAGCCTTTTTGTTGTTGCCATGCAGATAATATTTACATAACTAGATAGTGTATAAACCTTAGGTACTGAAATGCATATGACAGTATTTGTAATAAAGGACAGGATTACAGTATTTTCAGAAGCTCATTACATTTGTTGGAGACTTGCATTCATCTTTGCAGGCTTTACCCGTAAACTAAACAGAATGCCCATCTATCATATGTGATCTGTAACCTGTACAGTAATCCTTTAAGCAATTTATCTTGAGCTTGTTTATTTGCTGCTAATTTTTTTACTTTGATCTTGTTTTCCCCATGAAACAAGTAGATAGTTGTTGTCAGGCAGCAGGTCTTTTTTGGATAAGAAAGATTTTTACAAGTGGGGGTATCAAGGAGATTGCTATGTTCAGCATGGTACTTGGTACTTTTATAAAGCTGAATATAAATTATAGTTAGAATTGCTGTGGAAGGAGAAGTGGTTTGAATTGAGTGCTGCTTGTTTTTTTATACTTGATTTTGATTAGCATTTCAGTAATGTATTTAAAAAGTAATTTATTTTTTCATGCCTCACAACCTTTTTGTTTTCATCTAGATATTAAGTAAGTGGTCATGTAGCCAATACATTGAAATATTTTTTTCATCTCCAATTGATTTTATCTTGATTGGACTCTCATAATGATGGTTTGGCACCCAGGGCAGCGTATGTAATTAAAGTCCCAGTTTTTGCATTTTTTAGCATAGCTCTACCCCTTTTTGGTTGGCCACACCCCTTTCCATTGGTCCCACCTATTCAGCTGTCTCCTGCAGCCTCCCTTTGATTTGAAGTCACCAGCTGCCACTGTAACTATGGGATCAATTTTCAGAGGTGTTTTCCCAATGTGATAGTTACAAGGGGAGTCATTCTTGCCATGAATACAATCATACAATTCTTGGCATTTAGTTTTATTCCATGGTGCTCTCTCAGGAGTTTATGATGACACCAAGTTTACAGTTATCTGCAAACTCAATCATTTACAAACCCTTAACATTAACTTTGACCTCCAAGAAGTAAGTGACAAAGAGGAGTGGCTCAAGGACTGAGCCCTGGTTTATATCACTATTGACAGCTTTTTTGGAGGCGATATAGCCACACCCCTTAATTTCCAGGGTTCTATTTGTGAGCCTGTTTGCTAAAAAATGAGTTAGATAGGGATTGACATTTAGTTGAAAGTGATTACCTAAGATACCAGAGTGTGGGATAGTCTTGAATCTTTTTCCAAGGTCCAGATAGGTGGTGTAAACTGTTTTTCCCACATCTATTGATTCAGTAACTTTTTCAAAGAGATCAAACAGGTTACATAGGCAGAAACTGCTCTTGCAGAACCTAAATTGATTAAGCACAAATCTGTTGGTTATCTATATCATTATATATTCATTTTATAATGATTATCTCCATAGTCTTACAGATGAGACTGGTCAGGCTTATGGGCCTATTATTACCTGGATACATTGGATTCTCATCTTTGTGCAAGGGAATAACAGTTGCTGCCCTGCATTCATCTGGCATGCAGCCCATTCTAAGGCTGATATTGAATATCTTCTGAAGGGCATCAGAAAAGTCATGTTTCAGGCTGACCACTAGACAGACTGGTATGTTATCTGGCACCACAGATGTACTGCTCCTTTCCTGAGTGCCTTGAGAACTTGTTTTTGTCAGATTTGAGTAGGAAATGTATGTATGCATATGTGATACCAGAATATTGACTGATAAAAGGTTGTGAAATTTGAGCTACATTTTTATACTAGTATATTGTCTATGTAATCTTGGTTTGAGGATGCAATACCATTCACTATTTGATCTGCACAGTGCTAGGCATTTTTTGGACATATTTGACGATGGTTACAGAAGGCTTGGCGATTATCCTTCATTTGTGTGGCTATGTTTAGTCCCTATCTGACTTTGGTTGATTTGATCAGGGTCTGGAGTTCCTTGTTTAGTTTAGCAATAATGTATCTGGCATCTCGAGAGATTTATTTTTGTCTGAAATATTTTTTTTCTTTTATTATAAAACTTGTTTAATATTTTGATTCCACTATACAGTCTTATTTTTGAAACTAGCGTTTTATTTATTTTGAAGGGTGCTAGATGCATTAATGCAGTTTTTTTTTCATGTGTATAAAGTCTGGCAGAGAAATATTTAATTCCACATAAGCAACAGGGTCATCAAGTTGGAAGGGGCTTTTGAATTTAACTAGGTCATTGTTCAGTTTTATTAGATTAGCGTTTGCATAATCTCTGAATACCAAGGTATTGGAAGATGCTTCATGCTTCAGTCTTATGGTGAATTTGATTGATTTGTGGTCTGATTTGAGCTGTAAGGAAGTTACATTTGTGGGGATCAAATCTGCCTCATAATGGCAAGGGTGAAATCCAGGATTTTATCACTCTTGACTGGGATGTAGACTAATGATCCAGGATGTTTGTACTGATGAAGTCCAGAAATCTCTGAGCATACATGTCTCCCAGTTTATGAATGGGTAGTTGAGGGTAGTTGAAGTCTCCTAGAAGAATAATATTTGGCTTAATACATAGGAACTCCATACTAGTTAAGTTGGGATTATGGGCTGAAGTGGACATAGATGGAGTTGTATATTGAGCTATGACATGATAAAATGGAAATGCAGGAGTTCCAAATCATGTTCTTGAATATGTTTTTTTTTTTTTTTTTTTTTTTTTAATGCAGCCAGCACTGCCTTTAGAGCCTTTATCTAATGTGGTGTGCCTAAATGTATAAGCAAGCAATAATGCCCAACAGGGTGTGTGTTACTGTGAAAATAAAGCCCAGTCAGGGTGTTATGAGGCCTGGCACTGAGTGCCTCCACACTCCTGAAAGGGCGTTATTTACACAACACACATTCTGGAGGGCATTATTGCTTTTAGAGAATGGGCTGTCTGTAAAATTGTTGCGGTTTACTTACTTGTTTTGTTTTTTTTTTACTATATTATTTTTTTCTATACATTTTTGATGAAAAATAGTTCCTCTACCTATGTTTCAAAGTTGCTGTAGTATATGTAAATGTGTTGGAGGAAGAATTTTACACTTCAGAAATGCATGCAAACATAAATCCTATTATTCAAGTAACGTTATGATTTTTATAACAGCAATATAATACATTTCTGTGTTGAGCTTTTGTTCCCCCTTTATTTTAGGCTTTATCCAGATATCTTGATCTAAGATCTAACTGCTGCTGATGCCTGTGATTGATCGCTTTCACTCTTCATGCTCTCCTTCTCTCACACACCTTGCTTTCATGCATGCAAGCAAACATATGCTCAAACACAGACAGAAACATAAATACTCACACATACACATGCTTTTTTCTGTTTCATTTAGTTTTTAAACTCACTAAACAGCCAAAGCACTGCTTAACGAGTGTAAAATAATGGCTTGATTGATTTCAGTCTCACTCACATACACGCATGCACTCGCACACAGACATAGACACACGCACACTTTTAAAAATGTTTCTTATATATATATATATATATATATATATATATATATATATATATATATATATATATATATATATATATTACACTTGTTAAACAACAAAACAATACTTAGCGAGTGTAAAATAATGGCAACTGTTAGTTTACTTTCAGTCCGAGCTCCACGGCTGTTTGATATGCTGCCATGAAATGGCAGACTCACGTTTCAGCAGCCATTACCTGTAGATTAACAGCCTGCTAGAGAATGTTCATTCTCCAATCACGATGCTGATCTGCAGAACACTCATTCTCTAACAGGCATTAAAACCCTGGACTGATGGAATATTTTCAATGGTCTTGCACCAGGTTTCTGTGATAATGTATATATCAATGTTTTTGGGGTAAGGAATGCTTTTTCTGTTACTTTTTAATATCTTTTTTAAATTACTATACATTTCATTACTTAAAAGCAAATAAATATTTTAGATATATTTCTTTAGCTGACCAGATGACTGTGTCAAAACAGCAATGGACCCTGTTTTATCATTTACAAAGAGCTGGAAACAAATTGCATTTAATTGCTACCACTATACCATCACAAAACACACTCTGACATGTGCAATACTGTGCTGTTACATTTGCTTCGGTACTAGCCTTGGTGATACTTCATTTCAAATCAAATGCCTTTGAATTTCTACAATCTAAAAGTAGGCAGGTGTTTGGTCAGTGTTGCATCTCACCTATAAACTGCAGTAATATATCAGAGACTACGTTCATCTCTTTAAAAGGTGAATAGAGTTGATGGCCTACTTCAGCTTTGGTGATATAGGCAAATAGAGGAGGAGTGATTTGGT